>NC_030429.2:8662585-8767585 GCF_001660625.3 Ictalurus punctatus
AGAGAGAGAGAGAGAGAGACAGACAGAGTGTCAGAGAGAGAGAGAGAGAGAGAGAGAGAGAGAGCGGTTTCCAAAGAAATCTTGCATAAAATATCAGAATATGTGCCTGAAACCAAAGCTGAATCTTACATTTAAATATTAAACATCTAGCACAGTTTCAATAATGATAAAACCCCTAATGACCTTAATCCAACACTCCCAGGCTGTTATGACTCCCAAGCAGAACTAAACACTACAGTGCATCCGGAAAGTATTCACAGCACTTCACTTTTCCCACATTTTGTTATGTTACAGCCTGATTCCAAAATGGATTAAATTCATTATTTTCCTCAAAATTCTACAAACAATACCCCATAATGACAACATGAAAGAATTTTGTTTGAAATCTTTGCAAATTCATTAAAAATAAAAAACAAAAAAGCACATGTACATAAGTACTCACAGCCTTTGCCATGACACTTAAAATTGAGTTCAGGTGCAACCTGTTTCCACAGATTGGAGTCCACCTCTGGTAAATTCAGTTGATTGGACATGATTTGGAAAGGCCTACACCTGTCTATATAAGGTCCCACAGTTAACAATGCATGTCAGAGCACAAACCAAGCCATGAAGTCCAAGGAATTTTCTGTAGACCTCCGAGACAGGATTGTATCGAGGCACAAATCTGGGGAAGGGTACAGAAACATTTCTGCCACATTGGAAGTCCCAATGAGCACAGTGGCCTCCATCATCTGTAAATGGAAGAAGTTTGGAACCAGCAGGACTCTTCCTAGAGCTGGCCGCCTGGCCAAACTGAACGATCCAGGAAGGAGGGCCTTACTCAGGGAGGTCACCAAAAACCCGATGGTCACTCTGACAGAGCTCCAGCGTGTCTCTGTGGAGAGAGGAGAACCTTCCAGAAGAACAACCATCTCTGCAGCACTCCACCAATCAGGCCTGTATGGTAGAGTGGCCAAATGGAAGCCACAGCCCACCTGGAGTTTGCCAAAAGGCACCTGAAGGACTCTCAGACCATGACCAAGACAAAGATTGAACTCTTTGGCCTGAATGGCAAGCGTCATGTCTGGAGGAAACCAGGCCCCACTCATCACCTGGCCAGTACCATCCCTACAGTGGAGCATGGTGGTGGCAGCATCATGCTGTGGGGATGTTCTTCAGCGGCAGGAACTGGGAGACTAGTCAGGATCGAGGGAAAGATGAATGCAGCAATGTTCAGAGACATCCTTGATGAAAACCTGCTCCAGAGCACTGTGGACCTCAGACTGGGACGAAGGTTCATCTTCCAACAGGACAATGACCCAAAGCACACAGCCAAGATAACAAAGGAGTGGCTACAGGACAACTCTGTGAATGTCCTTGAGTGGCCCAGCCGGAGCCCAGACTTGAACCCGATTGAGCAATGTGTCAATAAAAGCTCGGAAACAGAGACAAGTGACATCAGCCTTGAAACTGGTGAGAGTAAAAACTGTGTTAAGATGACATTAATGCTATTCTAACTTAAATAATCACTCATTATAGCAGTGCTGAACAGAAAAGCATGTGGAATGAGGAGTGAAACATGATGAGACATACAGTTTTAACTTAAAAATGTTATGCACAGGTCCATAGAGGAGAAAAATGTCCACGTCCAAAAACTATCATAAATTTTTTTTTTCTACTTTCACTGACGTCAATTTTTTTTTACCAGCATCAGTTCTGATCATAATTACCAAACATTCATTCATTTTCAGAATTGTAACCCTTTAAATGCTTCTTTGTTTACATAATGCCACAGATGTTTTTTTATGAAAAAAAAAGAAAAATAGTCATTATTTCCCATATACTAAATGCTAATCAGAATTTTTTTATTTGATTATTACAGTCTTTGATATGTCAGTGATTAATAACAACATTAATTTTGATGCATTCAGATTTGTTATGCAAATTAAAACAACAACAACAACAAAAAAAACAACCTACCACTCAGGTCCATAAAGGCCAATAATGTCCATGTCAAAAAACCGTCATAGAAATATTATATATTTTCCACTTTCACTGACTTCGTTTTTTTTTTTTTTTTTTTTTTTTTTTTTTTTTTTTTACCAGCATCAGTTCTGATCATAATTACCAATTATTCATTCATTTTCAGAATTGTAACCCTTTAAATGCCAGTTTGTTTACATAATGTAAAAATATTCAAAGCTCAGTAAACTTCTTTGACTCGTATACATGGGGTGAGATTCGTGATTTCCACTACTATATTTCTTTCTCTCCAACTGTTCACACATACATAAAATTTTCAGTACACACATACAAACCACAACTCTGATATCCACACAAGCACATACATACATATTTATAGCTGAGTCATTTATTCAGTTGGTCTGCATTGCTCTATAATACAGCAGAATCAGAAAAAAGGAAAAGCATGGAAAATCCTACATATTAATACTACATATTTCAGAATTTTTTAAAAAATTCGATGTTTTGAAACCTTGTCAACAAAATAAAAGCCTATTAACACAGAATGCGTGATTTTATGCTTAAACGTCACAGGGATTAAATATTGCAGTTTGAATGGGTTTCAATGGGGACATTTTTGTCCTTATGATCCTGAGTGTAAATATTTTGTGTACCTAGTTTAAAATAGATTTATGGAAGCAAATGAGGGTGAAATATTAAAATTCCAATAACAGTCAGGGTTGCAATAACTAATCGATAAAATCGATAATTAAAATAATTGACAACAAATGTCATTATGGAATAGTTGCCCCCCCCCCCCCCCCCATCCACCCCCTCCATTAAACCCACAATCCCCCCCGCACTGGTCAGTGACGTCACTTCGCAATGGTGAAAAACGCATTTCTATGAATAAAACACATCTGGAAAACAGCGGAGGTCACAGAGTGAGCTGCTGTGGGAAATGTGCACGATCCAGGTCATCCAAAACATGAGAATGTTTTATATTCAGCGCTTCGAACAAGCTCGTAAATGTATTAACGTGGCTCGTCGTGTCAGATGCTGCTACAGATGCGTGTGATGTTTAATGTGTTCCGGACGTGTTTTCTGCAGCACAGAAATGACACTTTTACCTTTATATCCTTATCTGTAAATGTTAGAAATTCACGCTAATATTTCCATTTTGTATAAAGCCTCGTCCTGACAGCGAGTGAGTCTCCGTTAAACTTCACTGAACGAGCGCGAGTCCACGCATGCGCATCATTCAAACAGCACATGATAACTCTGCCTAAAATATTCATTCTGATCAAATATGTTGTTTGCTGTATTTAAAAACTAAAGTAATTGTGTTTTTATGAGAGCAGTAACTTTAATGGGGTTATAACATGTAATTGTATATAAATGTAAGAAGTGTCATATATTTTCAGAATAAAGAAACGTGACTGTGTTCAGAGTGAATGTGTGTATTACTGCAGAACATTCAGCCTCTTACCAGTTAACACTTAGTTTGTGCTTTTATTTTACATTTTTAATATAATGATTTAACTTCTGCTTTAAAGCTTGTGGACGATCAGTTGTTTTTTTTGTTTTGAAAATATAATGTTAATAGTTTAAAAAAATCCTTCGCACAGTGTATAGCATAACCCACACAGATTCATTTAATACTTTTTTCATAGCCTTCAATGTGCACAATGTTTGAAGGACAACATCGGGCAGAACGTGAAATAAGTTTGTTTTTTTTTCCCCAAAAAAAGTAAAGAAAATAAAAATGGCCCTTTCAATCCAACGAATCGATCAATCGAAGAAATACTCGACAGATTCATCGATTTTCAAAATAATCATTAATTGGAGCCCTAATAAAAATACACACCGTTTGTAAAATGTATGCTGTCTGGATTAACACAGACAAAATGATTTTCAAAATAATAATGAAAAAGACAAAAATGACAAAAAAGGATGCACAAAGGTTAAGAAAGTAATAAAGTTCTGGGTAGTAATGCCCCACATTTCCTCTAGTATAACAACAAGCCCTGTGTTATATTCCTTACACTGTATACTGTATCTATTCTGCCGTGTGATGGAGTGGCACCCTGCCCAGGGTGTACCCCGCCTTGTGCCCGATGCTCCCTGGGATAGACTCCAGGTTCCCCTGTGACCCTGAAAAGGATAAGCGGTATAGAAGATGGATGGATGGAGGATGGATGTATACTATATCTGTCTCTATCAGACTTATTGCACTTTGGTTTCTTTAAATGTTTGTATAGCTGTGTAACTTTTTTGTATTAATCTTTTTTCATGGTTTTTTTTTTTTTTTTTTTCATTTTTCGTTTTTTGTTTTGTTTAGTTTTTTTTTTTTTTTTTAACTCTATTGCAAAGTCTGAGTACTATTTTCCATTTTTGCTAGAAAAAGGTTAAAGGTATTGTTCAGATATTAATAAGGAGTAAGTATTACTACAATAAGAACAAGGGTTTAAAGTTTTGTGTTTGATACAAAGGGATTTCTAGGAAACCAAAGACCAGGTACGACCACCAGATTTGTGAAAAGAGTAGAGAGGGGGTGTGTGTGTGTGTGTGTGTGTGTGTGTGTGTGTGTGTGTGTGTGTGTGTGTGCGTGTGTGTGTGTGTGTGTGCAACAGTAACGACAGAGTGAGAAAAACGTGACTGGATTCTCAGTGAAACACAGAGCAATGAATCTGACATTCAGACTTACAGTAAATTTCTGCAGTCATAATGTATGCGTACAAACACACACACACACACACACACACACACACACACACACACACAATGATAAAAGAATAAAGGGTGGCTTGTACAGCGTGTAAGATTGAGGGGGGTGGAGCGGGGTGTTGGACAATGTCGACGTCTCTGTTCAGTAGCTGATAAGAGAGTCGAGGGAACGCTCTCTGACCTTTTCAATCCTCTGGCGCACAGTCTCTTTGTCCCCCTCTCTCACATTGCCTCAGTCAGTGAGAACATACTGAAGATCCCCAAGGATGGCTCGAGGTCAGATTTCTCCGCTGTTAGAAGGATTCATATAGGATTTTGCGTTTGGATGAAAGCATGTTCCCTCCAGGATACAGAAGGCTGATGCGGCTCTATAGCACTGCTGCTCTGTCACCCAGTTTTCTTCTGCTGAATGATGGCATATTTTCAAGATTTTCAGTAAATCTAATATAGTTACACCTACTTTTAAGGTTAATGGTGCTATACTGTATATGTTTTAACATATGCTTTATACTGCAGTGGTTCTCAGCCAGATTGGAAGGTGGGAGCAAATTGTTTTCAAGAAAAACACAGACAGGGCATCATTTGTGTACTTGATGTATTTTATTGCTTTTCAGATAGAATGTGCATAAAAAATGAAAACCCCCACGCTCTCTCTCGCTCTGTATATTCATTTTGCTGGGGAGAAGCGGAGCTTAGACTGCCTTTTATCTAGCTGTCAGTGCAGACCAGTGTTGCCAACTTAGCGACTTTTCAGACCCCTTTAGCGACTTTTTGCAAAAAAAATAATAAAATCTAGCGACTTTTTGTACAAACCTTAGCAACTTTCCAAATGTTAGCAGTACTGTCCTGCAAGTGCGAGGTCTTGCTTTCCTGCTGCACTCACACCTCTCTCTGTGTCTGCTCTATTCAGAGAGTGTCTGAGAGCCGGAGATTTAACAATGTCATGGATAACGAGACGCACCCTCCGTCCCAATTTACTTCATTCATATGCGAATGTTTTTGGAACGCAAGACGAATATAATGCAACATGTTTTACATGTAAAATAGTCCACATTATTACAGCCCAGTTCTCTTCTTCAAAGTAGTTATAGTGTTCAGAAACATTTTTGATCATTCAGGTTCCATAAATGAATGGAACATGTAGATAGATAGATAATCATTATACCTGATCTCCTCCAATATGGATCGAGGGGGTGGACCGTGCCACATGATAGGCAGGCGTGGGGCGGGGCTTTAGTTACAAAAGCTTGAGAACCTCTGCTTTATAGGATGTTAGGTTTCACATTTATGCTACAACATTTCATTTCAATAGCAACACTTCTGATCTCTTAAATGCATAGACTCACTCGATGACATTTGCCCTCCAGCTCATCACAAACCCTTGGGCTGTCTCTCACACAGACGTGAAAGCACCCCAAGCACTGGCTTCTATCAGCTTTGCCTCGGCAAGCACAATAGCACAATTCTTCCCTTTTCCCAATTCCACACTCATTGTATAAATGAAATCCCTTCCAAGGCACAACTAGATACCTACCTACCTACATCACCTACATCTAATTACACTGTTATCACAATGCACATGTTTAGAGAAATTATGAGCTAACTCTCATCAAACTAACTGAAGTGCCATCAATGCCATTTCGATCATTTCTTGCCAAGCCAGGTTTTGATACTCCTCAGAGATGCTAGAGAGATTTAACGAGTAGAGCCAAAATGAAGTACACAGATTACTAAATTTTTTTTAAAAATTGTAGAGGCATGTTATTACATTATGTCCAGCCTACACTAGGCACCATGAAGTGCTCACGGTACGTTTTAGTGAGTCGAGTAATCTCAGAGGGTTCGAACCAGAAATGAAATGTCAGTATATATTTGTACAATTCTACCTGGAGAAATCACACAAAGAACTACAGTTGACCCTGATGTCCAAAATATACAGTATATACAGTAAGGAACAAAACAAGATGGAGCCTGCTGCAGTAGGACAATATTCAAGAACGTAGTGGTGTGATACCCTTTGCGTCAGTATTAACAACTCAAATTTTCCAATAACAGCATGTCAATTTACACCGACTATCCTGTTCAAAAATTCACACTGATCATTCTGTTTAAAAGTTTACACCCCCCTGGCTCTTAATGAACGGGTTCATTTTTATAAATTCAGCTATTATCTTTTCTTGTGGACTATATGTAAACATCTGTTATGTGAAATAGGTTATTTAGGGCAAGACAAATAAAGAACAAAATGGGATTTTTTTGATCAATCTTATTTTGTTAGCAGTATTAAGATTTTGCAGATTCTGCAAGGGGTATGCAAACTTTTGGGCACAATGTTGACATGTGGAGACAGAGTTCCAGTTTAAACCAGCTAAATGTTTTTCGGGAAATAAAGAGGGTCTCTCGAGTTCTGCACATGTACACGGGGATTTTTTGCATGTAGTTGCGCAATGTTGACTTTCGTGATTGGTCTTAACACCTACAGGCTGCAGCCAATATTAACACTTCTCTATCAGCGTCACAGGACCGATCAGACTACTTCAGGGAAGTTAACAGAGTCTTAACGGAGGCGAAAATCTTCACAAAAACAGTTACTTTAACAGATGTGATAGTGGAAACTTTGATATGGATAAAACTGTGTGCACGTACCTGAAATTATCCAGGGTCGATCTATTTTGAATGCCTTTGTTCATATTTTCACTAACATACCTTGCTATGTATTATATCCACAGTTATGTTAGCCTTCATATTTATTAATTATCTCTAAGCAGAGATTCTTTTAAATGAACAGTATTTGTTTTGTGTCACACATACAGTGCGAGAAATAAGTATTGGACGCATCAACATTTTTTTCAGTAAATATATTTCCAATGAGGCTATTTACATAAAATTTTCACCAGACATCATCATTAACTCAAAACATCTGGAAATATAAAGAATTGACAACATTAAAGTCCATAAATAAAGTTATGTGTGATAAAGTGGAATGACACAGGGAAAAAGTACTGAAAACGCTAACAGCCCCACACCATGATGCTTCCACCTCCAAACTTCACTGCTGGTGTAGTGTTTTTAGGGTGACGTGCAGCGCCATTTCTTCTCCAAACACGATGAGTAGTATGACAGCCAAAAAGTTAAATTTTGCTCTCGTCTGACCAGACTACACTCTCCCAGTATTTCATAGGCCTGTCCAAATGAGTTGTAGCAAACTTTAAACGAGCTTCGACATGCCTTTTCTTTTGTAATGGAGTCTTGCGGGTGAGCGTGAGCAGTGGAGTGCACTGTCTATTGTTTTCTCTGTGACGATGACACCTGCTACCTCCGAGTGTTTCTGGAGCTCTTTCCGAGTGGTCCTTGGCTCTTGGGCTACACTTCTGGCTATTCTTCTGACTCCCTGGTCAGAAATCTTGCGAGGAGCTCCTGTGCGTGGCCGGTTGATGACGGAGTGATGTTGCATCCTCTTGCGGATAATGACCCCAATGGTGCTTACTGGAGGATTCAGAAGTTTTGAAATACATCTGTATCCGATTCCATCAATATGTTTTGCAATAATAAGTTTCCGAAGGTCTTGGGAGAGCTCTTTGCTTTGACCCATCATGAGATGTTTCTTGTGTGACACATTGGTAACGAAAAGCCTTTTTATAGACCATCAATTTACTATCAATTTATTAACCCAGCTGATATTAATTTGCACAGATAGAGGGTATATTTGCTTACGGATTTCAGCTGGTTCCTTGCCTTACCTTGTCTTGGAGAACTACTTTTTCTTTGTATGTTCAATACTTTTTTCCTGTGTCATTGCACTTTATCACACATAACTTTATTTATGAACTTTAATGTCGTGAATTCTTCATATTTCTGGATTTCTGTTGAAAATTTCATGTGAATAGCCTCAATGGAAATATATTTATTAAAAAAATGTTGACGCATCCAATACTTATTTCCCCACTGTATTTCAGGAATGTTGTTCATTGATTTTTCCTGTGCCTGTCTTGGTACTCAAGAAAGCATATTTTTTGGTGGAGATATGAAATAATTAATGTACATTATACACACACACACACACACATATATATATATATATATATATATATATATATATATATATATAAACACACACAGTATATACAGTATAGAGGTTTTTATATGTTTATATTTCAATTTGATTTACATTCCAGTCATCTGGGAGAAAAAAGAAAAGAAATGCCTCAACTAGAGTTCCCTCAGTGTATCTTGGCCAATTCCACCACTGGTTATAAGTGATAACATGAAGTAATGTGCTTTGTGGATGATCCACAACACTAAATGTATTATAAACAGATAAAAATGATGCCATTCTTTAATCAAATAAAAGATGTTTGCATGTGCTGCTGTACTGCTGTATAAGAGGTATAAAATGTGCTGTTATAGGGTGGTAACAGTAACTTTGCTTTGTGTTGGGTCAAATCACACCACACTGTCATTGATTATTTTCCTATAACAGCACACCCACTTTGTCTTTTGTTGTTGTTGTTGTTGTTGTTTTGTTTTCTTTTATAAATGTTACATGTATACTTTGTTATTTATCCTGGCTATATTACCTGAACAACAAATTACACATGTCAACTACTTCACCCATAATGTTTTATTTGAGCTACACTTATTCAAGCTACATTGTGCTACATGTGAACTCTCTCATCTGTAGGCAGACAGCAAATGAAACAGCATTAGTGTGGCAAAAACAGGAGGGTGAAGTGCCCAAGCTGTGTTTGTTATTCAGGGCAGCTGGTGTGAGAGCTGAGCTACGTGTTAGAGTGTGAAAGTTCCAAGCTGTAACAATCTTATTGTACAGTTTGGCTCTCTTTGATCACCATTATCAAGAGAGATGTACCTTTCTATTCACCTGTCTACCTGCGTGTCAGTGTCTCTTAGCCTTTATCTTTCTCGATATATCCCTCTAGACTACTCAATAAAGTGTTCCTTTTACTTTCTAACACACACACACACACACACACACACACACAGTAACCTGTCCAAGGTGTAGTAAACCTCACGATCACTATGTTCATCAAATTACCATGCCTAATTTAATTAACATTTCTCCATAATTACAAGTACATTATGTTTCTGATCCATTACAGATGAGCAAGGCACTGTGTTCAGCTCAGTGAAAGAGTGTGAGTGTGTGTGTGTGTGTGTGTGTGTGTGTGTGTGTGTGTGTGCTTTCACATAAAGTAGGTTTTAATAGCGTAATTTCTCTTAAAGAAAACAGCATTGTAAACGTAATTATATAAATGAATACAAGTACATACATACTCACAGATTTCATGCAGAACATTTTTTTTTAAACTCCAATAAATCTTTATCCCCCCATCTCTCTCTCTCTCTCTCTCTCTCTCTCTCTCTCTCTCTCTCTCTCTCTCCCTTGTTATTGATTGGCCAGATGTGCAGCACAGATTGTTGAGATCAATGACCTATAAAATGGAGAGTCCCCCTGTGTGATTGGAGGATTTTCTATACGATTCATTTAGGAGATGTGAGGCCAAACGAGGCGAGACGAGTGAAAGAATGCTTATACAGTTGAGGCAGCATGAATTGACACAGCGACACATAGACACAATTCTCATACCTTTGTCTTGTGCTTTGCTTGGGCCCCAGGTCCTGAAGGAATCATCCTATAGAAAGACAAAATAAGTCCTCTATCAGAACTGAGAAGAAAAAATCCTACACACATCTTTGATCAGTATGTATGTCAGTCCATGTGTATTGAGTTCCTAGAACCGTGTTATACATATGAAGGCTTAACCATGAATGACTCAACCATTTTAATTAGAGATGCACTGATACTAAATTTCTCAGCCGATATGATAACCAATTATTCAGAGTGATATCGGCCGATACCGATAACCAATACACATAGTTCTGCCTTTTATACCTTCTTTTAAATTAATAATAATTAATTCCACAATTCTGAAATAAATGCAATTAAACACTTTACTCTCTCTATTTCAACAAGTTGTTTGACAGTAACTGGTCTCATAAACACAAAACACATTACTCACATTAACATTAACACATGAACTCAATTCTGAAGATTAAAGTAAGATTTCTTAACTTATTGAATGTTATTAATTCATATTAACAGAATTAATTGGATGAATTGTAAAAATCCACCTGTTAGTCTCACCTTCACTCGCCACAAACAAATGCATTTCTACTTCATCATTAACATCAAACTGCTAATATATAATACACACTTTTTTATATATTAACATTAACTGCATATGAAATACACTACTCTACAAATATATTTTTCTGTGTAATATATACTTTTTTGTCAACTCATCTTCATTTAAATCTTTCAACGGTGTACTGGAGCTTTAATTCAGCTCGAGCAGTACGGAAAAAAAAAACCTCGACGTCGAAACTCCCGCTTCACTGCTGCTCACTTCCAGTGTAAAATTTTTATCAGTGCAGAGATTACAAAGTGCAGTTTTGTCGTCATTCCACTCAAGCGACATCATCTTTACACACAGCACAAAGTCGATGTGTTTTCCCTCCTTCTTTTGATTGACAGGATATAATCGGCCCTGATCATCGGATGTAACGTGAAAAATTGCCTTTATCGGCCAATACATCGGTGCATCTCTAATTTTAACCATTAGGTGTCATTTGTGTCCCTCAGAAGTACTGTATGAATGCAATGCATGATTGAGGTAATATCTCCAACTCTTTGAAATCAGCTTAACCTTCAAATAAAATCATTAACTCAGTCATTAAATCTTTTACCAGAGGACAAATAATGGAATTTCCACAATAGTGGTTAATGGCTCATAAGGAAGCAGACACTCAGGGCTTTAAGATTTTGCAGTTTTTCATGAGTATTTATTTTTTTTACTCAGCCTACTAGGTTTAAATGTTATAATTTTATTGTATCTTATCCAAAAAAGCTTTAGTTGTGCTGTCTGTTTTATCTCTGTACCAATGTTACTCTAGGGAGGTGTGAATTGTTTGTCCAGCAGGGGGCTCACACTCCTCCATTATCCCATTGCCCTGCTCATCAGCAGCTAAACACAAAGTCATGATACTCTACATACAGAAACCCAACAGTGTCCTGACTAATCTTATAACAGACTTGTGGTGATAAAATAAATCATTTGTTTATACTGATTGAAAATGTCTGATAAGTCGATTTCTATTTCACCAGCAGAAGGGAACGCCAGTTCCATAAGTTCCAAAACTTCACTTTCCATAAGTCATCCATTATCATTTATTCTTAAAAAAAAAAAAAAAAAAAAAAAAAACCTTTTTCCTTCCTACAACATTTACTCAACTCTGTTTACGCCTGAAATATTTAGAATATCACAGGGCAGTCTAACACACTCGGAGGAACGTGCTACCTACCCTCTTCCACATGTATGAGCTCACAGATGCCTATGATTACTTAGTACCACTGGGATTGACAGTGGAGCAGGAGTATGTAACTCCTCCCACCCAGAGAGCACAGCCAATTTTGCTCCCTTGGCTCCTGACCATGGATGGCTGTGGCATCGTCAGGATTCGAACTCGCAATCTTCTGAATGATCTTTCGCTTGTGCCACTCAGGAGTCAAAATAATACGAATTTTATGTAAATAATTAGATTTACATATGGTAAAAATTTACAATAGTAGATTAGTAGATTTACAATAGTCTTTCTGCTATCAGCAGGGAAAAAAAACATTGAAAAGTATGGCTATAAAATACAGCCATTATCATCAAAGAAACCTTGTTTAAATGAGATTGTTGCCTAAGACGAGTTAATGTTTTATTAGATTCAATGCTGAAACATTATTAAAGAACAATTAAGTTATAAGAGTTACGATGGCTAACTTGCCGTTACTGTAATCACACTCTTGGACTTGGACTGGGGCCAGCAACCTACTATATGTCCTGGTTCATTTCTATTCATGCAAAAGTAAACCAGGTTACACAGCTTGGATCTGAATAGCCACTGTGCAGACACACGTGAAGGCAAACCTCACGGCACATTAGTCCCAGCCAGGGCATTTCTAAAAGCTTTTGCATTTCGACCTGAATAACAGCCGCGTTTTGAGCATGATGAGGGCTTAAAGCCAATATTAATTAACTGCTTTTCACCCCGGAAGTAATGTACTTATCAGAGCAGGAGCACTAAGTCATTTCAAAGTAATTTTTTTTTTGTTTTTTTTTGTGGGGAGGGATGGTGTATTTGCAGTTGAGTTTTTCTTACAACCAAGTACTTTTCCCGCATAGTTTTTTCCCCACTAAAGCTATAAAGATTATGCTGTTAGTAAATAATGGAAGTCTGTCTCACCCAAAACACACTGTGGCTTAATCTTTTGTAATCTAGAAACATGACCAAATGTCAGGTATTTCCCCTTCCAACACTCAGTGTGCTTAAGCTACTGACTTTGTTTACATTACCATGTATGTTTTTGTTTTGGCTTCTGTCTTGTCTCCGCCCCTGTTTCGTTATTGGTTGTTCCCCTCACGAGTCATGTTCATTCACACCTGTTCCTAGTTTTCCGCTTGATTAGTCTGTGTACACTATTTAAACCCCTGTGTGACTTTGTTCTCCACGCAGTATTGTTGAGTGTTTGTTTCCATGTTTCTTACGCTAGTTCTTGACCGTGTTTTGTTTCTTAGTTTACGTATTTTGGATTACCCCTGCTATTGCTGCTCATAGATCGCCCAAACCTTTGTTTGAGTAGTGTTTATGAGTTTTGAGTCCCGTTTTAGATTTGTCTGCCTTCCTCTAATAAAACGCTTAAACGGCATTTGCATCCGGTTCACCCTGCGCTTTATGACACCAAACAGAAAGCTCCAACAGTACAGGGTAGCCATCTTGGATAACGGGAATTACTTTATTTCCTCAGTGCAGTTTGGTTTCATTCCTCCCCCTGGCACTGCTTCCCAAATTTCTGGTGTAATTCTAGTGGAATTCTGGAGGTTATGAGTAATTTCACTAAATTTAAAACTTGTAAAAATAGAACAACTCCTCCTGTTTCACCAAAGCATATATAATGTAGCACCCAAACCTGCCTGTGTGTGTGTGTGTGTGTGTGTGTGTGTGTGTGTGTGTGTGTGTGTGTGTGTGTGTGTGTGTATGTCTGTGTGTGACTATATATAACTGGGAAATTGTGATTTCTATAAAGGAAACATAATGGGGATGGCGATGGCAATGGCAACCCACATCAAATGCAACTCAATGCTAGGTAACTAGGTAAATAAGTAATTATAGGATAAATGATTGAATCTGTGTGTGAGAGATTTTGTAGAAGTGTGACAGCAAATAAAAGCAAAGCCAGGAGAGAGTCAGAGTGAGAGAGCAAGAGACAGACAGACAGAGACATAGAGACAGACAAAAGAAAGAGAGTGAGCGAGATAGCGCAAGGTTGCGGCTTCCCAAGATAAACTAGGCCATGGCTGACCACAGGCTTCCAGCTGAGAGTGACAGTGAATTGTGGGTAAAAATAGGACACCATTGAACTCTAAAACTTGCAAACCATCCAATCATTTCCAACCAAACATCCCTTCAGGCCTTAGGCCATATGAATGCCCTTCCATCTCTATCTCTCTCTGTCTCTCTCTCTCTCTCACTCAAAAAGTTTCAGTGACCAATCAAAATGTCTTTGAGAATGTTTCAGAAATATTGTGCTACAGTGATTCACCCCCCTTAAACTTTTCCTGATTTTGTAATCTACAACCTGGGACTGAGCTGGAATTAAATTGGACTTCTTTTTTTTTTGTCCCATTTGATTTACACAATACATCTAGCATTACATCCATTTCAGTTCAAACACTACAAAACGTGGAAATATTCAAGGGGAGTGAATACTTATGTAAGGCACTGGACATCACAGATCCTCTAACAAGATGGTGGAGTGAAGCTTAACATGCCTCTGAAATCAAAATTGTTTTTTGGGGGGTTTTTGTAGCTTGATTTTTTTTTTCTTCTCATTTTAAATGTATGTTTCATCATTCATGTCTGGAAATGGCCTTTTTTTGATGATGGGATTTCTTGTTCAGTAAGAACAAGAAAAAGGTTCACACTCTCTTCCATGTTTTCCATATTTAAATAACTCGCTAAGATACTGTCAAGTTTGTTTAGATTCGGCAGGGTGTGGCATACCTTGAACACCGTTATCTCTTATGTAAGTCAGTCAAGCACATCAACACAACATTATTCTGACTTTCACAAGGATGTACATCCACCTACAGAATCTACTCGAATATTACAGGCCATTTCATGGGTTTTACAAGGCTATAAGGATATTGTTTAGTTTAAATGGAAATGAGCAGATTTTTTTTTTTTTGCACTCTTGACACATACAAGCTTTACGGAAGATAAGTCTGTATTTGCATTTTTATTATTTCTGCAATTTTCGACATTTTCAAGGTTAATCTGATATGGTGCATCAGCGATGGCAGAGACGCTAAAAAGCATATGTGGAGGTTTGCCAACTTTCAGATTCTGTCAATTTTGTGTGTACATATGTAATAATAATAATAATAATAATAATAATAATAATAATAGACTAGACATTGTAAACAATGAAATGTCTGATTAAGCTAATTTCTGGCAATGGATGTTTTATTTAAAAGTGTACATTGTATATACACACAGTCGCTCTCTCTCTCTCTAACACACACACACACACACACACACACACACACACACACACACACACACACCCATTCTGCATAAAAACGACAGAAGACCTGTAAAAACTGCTTGCTAAGGTTTGTTCTCAGCAAAGCTTAACTGCTCTAAATTGATAATAACACTCTGTGTTTTATTCCCAGAGGCCTCAGTGAAAACTGGAAGACGCACACTTCATTATTCATTATTATAAAGATGGAACAACAATGGCAGCTTTAAAAGTAGCACTGAGCAGTAAATCACAGCTTTGTGTTGTTGTTTTTTTTTTTCTTTCTTTCTTCTCCGGTTCCTGGGTTTCCTCTAAAGAGGGAAGATGCAGCGCTGGTCATTTTAAAAGTGTTGGTCCACAATAACAGCCATTACTCCTATCACAAAATGTCTTTTTATTGTATGGTGAAGAGTAGGAGGAACTACTGGAACAAGCTTAAAAAAAAAACTTCCTTCATTTCCATTTTCCGTACACATTAGACGTCGGTTTCACCTCTCAGCACACACACGGCAAGAGCAAAGAGGATCTGAGGCCTCTGATATTTATAGAAATGCTGCTCATGTTGGCTAATAATTAATACACACTTGATAAATGTTAATCTACAACAAATAATTAGGACTTTATTTGAATAACACATACATGGATGTGAAAGACTATTCAATATTCTGAAATGTGATATACCTTTTGATACCAGAGCAAAATATTCTTGCAGATTAGAGACCACAGAAGGTGTGTAAACTCAGTGAAAATAAGGAATGAATTGGTGTTTATATACAGTACATTCTCCCTGTCCCATGTCTGCATGGGGTTCCTCAGGGTTCTCTAGTTTCATTTGTTGTGTACACAAGCACTGGTATGCCAGCTAGGGTGGACACTCCTCTCATACCCAGTGGCGTTAACGTTATTAGCAGCTGTGGCTCAGGTGGTAGAGCGGGTTGTCCACTAATTGTAGAGTTGGCGATTCGGTTCCCGGTCCACGTGACTCCACATGCCGAAGTGTCCTTGGGCAAGACAGTGAACACCAAGTTGCTCTCGATGGCAAGTTAGTGCCTTGCATGGCAGCTCTGCTACCATTGGAGTGTGTGTATGAATGGGTGAATGAGACACAGTGTAAAGCGCTTTGGAAAAAAGCGTTATATAAGTGCAGACCATGTTAGATTATGACAGTTT
Source organism: Ictalurus punctatus (assembly GCF_001660625.3). Lineage (NCBI taxonomy): Eukaryota > Metazoa > Chordata > Actinopteri > Siluriformes > Ictaluridae > Ictalurus > Ictalurus punctatus. The sequence continues at coordinate 8,679,072 of NC_030429.2, forward strand.
TTTCTGACAAACTTCAACGCTATGAAATTTCAGTGAATCACAACTGCTTCTTAAGCGTTTCTATAAATATTTTGTGCGATCAGGTTGCATTAAAATGTGTTTAAATGAGAAGTGGGAGAGACATGAAAGAGAATCCTTGAGCATGAAAAAGTGAGCATGTGGAAAAAAAATTAAGCTCGAGAGAGTGTACGTAAGAGTGGGAGAGATCGTGAGGTACGCATGAGAGAGAGAGAGAGAGAGAGAGAGAGAGAGAGAGAGAGAGAGAGAGAGAGAGAGAGAGAGAGAGAGAGAGAGAGAGAGAGAGAGAGAGAAGCCAAACAGGAAACATCACAATGCAAAACAAAGTACAAAGGTGCTTAATTAATTAAATGAATTAGAAATAACTTACCTCAACTTCCTTAACATGTGAGCAGAGAGAGAGCGAGAGAGAGGGAGGGAGAGAGAGAAGCTCTTGTTATTGGTTGCTGGCAAAACAGCAGATTGACCAAAAAAATACATTTTTTTTATTTGTTTCCTTAATTTCCAGTGTATAGCTTATCTTAATATATCTTACATTATCAAAGGAGATATATATATATATATATATATAAATATATATATATATATATATATATATATATATAAAATCAAAGTTTGCGCACACAACTGAAAAACCTTCTGTCTAGCATAATTTTTCGTTACACATGATATCTTCGACACATTTACATGCATTGCAGAGTTTCAGAGTATTTGGAATCCTCTTTGTACTTTAATGACACTTGAGCTGACACAGACTCCACAAGTTTGTGTAAAACCCGATGATCCGTGTTAGATTGGATCCATCGGCGTTTCGTCTCTACACATGCTACAACGGAAGGGATAGGACTCAGAGAAAAGCTGACCCTTTGTACAAAGGATTAACGTGATATATAGCACACATTTGCTTCAGTATAAATAATGACCTAGAAATTGTGCAACAGCTTGAATACTGAATAGTTCTGAAACTAATCTAACAACAAACTTAAAACTGTTTATTTAAAAAAAAAAAAAAAGAAAGAAAAAGAAAAGAAAAAGAAAAAAAGAAAAAGAAAGAAGTGCTCTCTCGATGTAGGAAAGCTTACATACAAGCACAGTATAACGCTATTGTGCTCCAGCTGGCTGTGACACACATACACACACATACACACACACACACACACACACACTAACCATAGTATTGTTACTGAATTGGATAATTCTACATACAAAGATAAAACAGCAGAAGCTGAGAGAAGAGAATGTAAGTTCTATGTACACATTTGCTCAGATTGGATTGGTCTCTCCGGACAGTTCGCATTCTTAACATCAACTGACTTATATCTGTCACTAATATGAACACACCAATTCCACAAATCACTGTGCATGCACCCATCAATTTATTCCTGGTTTTGCAGTAGGTTCCTTCCAGTATTGCTTGAACTGATTCTGCAAATATAAATAACTAAAGTCACTAATTTCCTCATCCTTCCAATAAATATCACCGCCGCCGTCCTTCAATGCTGTTTTAACAATGAAAATGAAGTGCCTGTTCGCATATGCATGCGCTAGGGATGGCCGACATGGACTTAAAACTATATCACGATATGTTCTGGTATTTACTGCGATAACGATATCAGTGACAATATAAATATAGTACCATGCACCACTGTTCTTGGCTACATGTGATAGCTGCGTGCAGTCTTGAGAGCCTCAGAAACACAAACATTGATGTAAAAGTAAAACTGATTTTTTGTAAGCAAACCAGTTCCAGATTGTAGAGGTAGATCCTCGTTTAGGGATGAACTCCTCCTCGGCTTCACGTCCACCTTCCGCCATACTAGTTCTCGCTCTGCACGTGAGCTGCGAACGGGTCGCATGCAGAAACACGTCATCAACTAGGCTTTAGACTAATTCTAATCGTGGGGAGAATTTCTACCGGTATATCGCAAACGATAAGATAACGCCCATCCCTAGCATGTGCATTTGGAAAAAAGCCGTGTGAAGTCCGATATGACCGTTCTCATTCATATCACATGACAACTGGCTCAGGTCTGATTTGAAAAGATCAGATTTTCATGTCCATGATGTCCTGCATCACATCAAGGCAGAAAATCAGATTTGCGTCACTTCAACCTGGTAATGTGAACATAAAGAACTCCGAGAGAATCTCGCTCTCTCTCTCTCACACACACACACACGCACACACACCCGCACACACACACACACACACACACACACACACACACACACACACACACACACACACACAGGTTGCTCATCAGCAGAGAATATGGCGGTGTTCAGGGCTGGCACGTTGATCACATTCAGACTTCGCTGGAATTGCCAGGGTTGTTTGATTTCCTATAAAGTGCTGAGAGCTTTTAACAAATTCACATTTTTGCATTTCGATTTCCTACAAAAGTGTAGCACAACTGATAAGAGCCCCATTATCAACACTGACATTACGAACCATTAAACTGTGATTATCCACACTCTCCAACTCCTTCTCACACACACACACACGTACTCCTTTCAGCTGTTTCACTCAAATCAGTACACAATCACAGTGAACAATGATTGGATTTTCTGCTTACTCCTCGTTCCAATAAGATTTTTAAAAAAAAATCCTCTCTCTCTCACTCTCTCTGAAAATGTCTGTCCTGTTTCCAACAGCCATTAGCACTTCCATAGCAAACACACTCAGCCCTATGAGGAGGGACAGAAAGCAGATCATTACTAATGTGTGTCTGATTATCATGATAAATAAACACATCACTGTGATGATTTTGCCTGTTGCATTCACTCTTTTTAAGCTGATTTTTCTAGTCATAGCTTCACGTAACAGAAGCGGAGACGGAAGCAAGTGCAGGTATGGCAGTTGAATCAAACAACATGTCCAATGGATAAGGCAGAAGACAATAATCATGGGAAGGCCGAGGTTAGGCGATCAGGCAAACAACACAAACAGGGCAAAGAGATGAAGTCGTAAACGTAAGCAAAGTCAAAACTCCAGAATAAACAAACACGTAATCAAGGCTTGGTAAACACCAGAGACAAACAGCAACTGAGTGTTTACTTCACAAAGAGTGAACACATTGAAAGTCCTTTTAAACTGTGGTTGTGATTGTGAATTGGATGCAGGTGTGTGTGATTAGAATGAAGGTGTGTTCTGGGAATTGCGGTCCATGACGGCCATGTTTGTAGGCCGCAGTGCAGGATGGGAAATGTAGTCACTGATTTGATGCGATATAGCACACAGTCACAGCAGACTGATAAGTTAATACTCATCATGTGATGGCGTGTCACAGCAATAAAGTATGAAGCACAGAAAACTCCAAAAAAACATTACTGGTCCTGATCTATTCCTGATACTGTAGCTTTGCACCTGCTGTAATCATAAAGATTGTCGTTTGCTCATCCCAGGACTCATTTACAATACTGTCATGCTGAATATCCTTTCAACACACTTGCTTCAATTTATACTACACAGTTGCAGAAGAGGAATGACTTCTTATCTCAGTAAAGAACCTGAACCTGGTTCCTCTCAAGGTTTCTTCCTCATCTCATCTCAGAGAGTTTTAGGCCGCTATTACTCTGGCTTTCTCATTATATATATACATCTATATCCAGATTTCGATAAAGCTGATCTGTGTTCATGTCTATTGGTAAAGTGTTATATAATATAATAAAACAATAATGACCTGAATGTACACAGAAGATGGGTATTGATGGGTATTGGCACTGATATTCAGCTGTTCAGTCACATTGCATGAGGCATATAATAGACCTGTATCTCCAAGACTGGGAGTTATTGTGTGACAGGAGAACTAGATAATGGCAGGCAGTGTCAATGTTCATTCCTTCATTCATTCATCTTCAGTAACCACTTTATTCTAGTCAGGGTCTCGGTGGAAACCAGAGCTTATCCTGGAAACATTGGATGCGAGGCAGAAATACACCTGGGCTATGGTGCCAATACTTCACCACACATACACACACACGTACACACACACACACACACACACACACACACACACACACACACACACACACACCTAGGGGCAATTTAGAGTAGTCAATTCACCTACCAGCATGCTTGTGGACAATCTGCTGAGGAATCTGGAGGACAATCTGCAATCACATTCAACCAATGAACACATGCATATCTCCACACAGAGATTCAAACCTAGCAACACTAGCCACTGCAACACTGTGACACCCAGGTAATGTTCTATACGTACATTAGGAGATTTTTCTTTTTTAAATTGCCAACAGACACAATGTATGCATCTGGGAAATATTTCCTTATCCTGTGCTTGTGATTTTATCTTCAATTCACAGTCACAGGCCCTGTTTACACTAGTGCGTTTTTGTTTTAAATTGAAAACGATCCTCGTCCACACTGAAACTTTCTTTCAGAAACGATCTCCATGCACACTACACGACAAAATAGGCATATCACATGACCATTCATGCACACTGGGCATGCACGTACAAGTGTAAACAGGAAGTTGTTGCTAGTCACTGGGATGCACAACAAACCGGCCTTCCATGTACGGCTTACGCCACTTGAAATGAGGTTTGTTGGCGATTTCTCTAATCATAGCTCGTCTCTTGCGCATATAGGCAGCTACAGTATTATAAAATACAGAATTGACTGCACAATTTCTGCTAAGAATGACAACAAATCCAGCAAAGCTTGTGGTTTCATCTCCATGTTGTTGTGTATACGATCAAGGTAGCGTAATGGTCACATGGTAGGCGCTTGACAAATCAGGGAAGGATACGCACTGATCCAGAAGACCCGATCAGGGGGCAAATGTGGACGAAGCCACGCCTTCGTTTTAAAAAGTCTTCGTTTTGGTCTGTTTACACTGAGACACGGGCCCGGAGTTTTCAAACTAAAACGGGACCTTCGGCGTTTCCAAAAGTCTCCAAAAGTTTTGGAGGGTGGAAAACACCGGAGTAGTGTAGACGACAGGTGTAACCGTAGCAACAGTTATGTGTTTTTAAAACGAAAACACACTAGTGTAAACAGGGCCATAGTTCTTAGTAGCAAGCAGAGGCATTCTATAGAAGTAAGGACCCTGAAATCTGATATTTGTTTTTAGAAGTCAGAGGAGAACCTTTTATTTCATCCGTCACTATAATCGTCTACACCATTCACATAATTGACAAAATAATTGAGCGTGTATAGAGCATTTCTTTTCATGATCAACAAGGGCAAAGTTAAATACAGCAGAAATGCAGAAATAACTCCAGTACTCTACCAGCAAGTGTATTGTTTCCACTTTTCTTCCTCCACATTTCATGTTCTAGATCAGCTTTTAAGTGAATACGCAATGAGTGAGATGAGAGTCAGAGAGTATCTGCCAGCGCTGCTTTGAATTCAAGTGTTCATACAAAGGCGCAGTCTTCTGCCTGGAAAACATTCTTTTGTCAGATTTCCACTTTTGTGCCCATGGTGGCTTTCACTTTGAAACTGCATTTGCATTGAAAACGTAACACAATAAGCCTATTCATATATTCAGATTGTGTCGTGTCCGCAATATTTTGCGCTCGCTCCCAGGGCGCGAAATTTTTCTGATTAGTTTGAGTGACTTATTGTTCCAAATCAACACTAGTTATTTCCGATACACATCCGAAAGTTATGAAAAGAATTCCAAGGGAAGTGGTCAAAATAGTTTTTACTGCGACCACAAAGTTTTCTGTTTGTTTTATAACATGCTCTACGGGAAACATCTCCGCGCATGAACTTAATATTATTACGTTTGAATATTTAAATACAATATAAGTACACTCCCTGACAACTTTATTAGGAACATCCGTACACTTGCTCAATCATGCAATTATCCAATCACCCAATTATGTGGCAGCAGCACAGTGCATAGAATTATGCAGCTACAGGTCAAGAGCTTCAGGCAATGTTTGCGTCAAACATCATAACGGGAAATAAATGTGATCTATGTACTTTGACCGTGGAATGGTTGTTGGCACCAAACAGGCTGGTTTGAGTATTTTAGAAACTGTGGATCTCCTGGGATTCACACACACATACACACATAATCTGCAGGGTTTATACAGAATGGTGCTTGAAACAAAAACATCAAGGGAGCAGCAGTTCAAGGAAATTGGACAGTTGAAGATCATTGCGTATTTTTTCACCAATCTTCAACAATGAGCAGGTGGTTAGTTAGTGTATACCCCAATCAGTCATAAGATTAATACCACATGCCTAATAATGTGTCGGTCCCCCTCGTTCTATCAAAACAACTTTGACCCCATCGAGTCATGGACTCCACAAGACCTCTGAAGGTGTGCTGTGGTATCTGGCACTAAAACATTAGCAGTAGATCCTTTAAGTCCTGTAAGCTTGAGGTGGGACCTCCATGGACCTGACTTTTTCATCCAGCAAGTCCCACAGTGCTCAATCGGCTTGAGTTCTGGGGAATTTGGAGTTCAACACCTTGAACTCTTTGAGATGTTCCTCAAACCGTTCCTGAACAATTTGCAGAGAGCACCGTTGCTATGAAGGGGTGTACTTGGTCTTCAACAATGTTTAAGCAGGTGGTACGTGTCAAAGTAATATCCACATGAATGCCAGGACCCAAAGATTCCCAGAAGAATATTGTCCAGAGTATCACACTGCTTCTGCTGGCTTGCCATCATCTCATAGTGCATCCTGGTGCCATCTCTTCCCCAGGAAAGTGATGCACATGTACCTGGCTAACCACATGATGTAAAAGAAAACATGAATAATCAGACCAGGCCACCTTCTTCTTCCATTGCGCCATGGTCCAGGGTGGACAGGGATCAGCATGGGCACTCTGACTGGTGTGCAGCTATGCAGACCCATACGCAGCAAGCTGTGATACGCTGTGTGTTCTGACATCTTTCTATTATAACCATAATATCATAACTTTTTCAGCAATTTGTTCTACAGTAGCTCTTATGTGGGATCAGACCAGACGAGCTAGCATCCGCTCCCCATGCGCATCATTGAGCCTTTGGTGCCCATGACCCTGTCACCGGTTGTCCTTCCTTGGACCACTTTTGGTAGGTACTAACCACTGCATACTGCACAAGACCTGCTGTTTTGGATATGCTCTGACCCAGTCGTCTAACCATCACAATTCGGCCCTTGTCGAAGTTGCTCGGGTCCTTACACTTCCCCATTTTTCCTGCTTCCAACACATCAACTTCGAGAGTTGACTGTTCACTTACTGCCTAATATATCCCACCCCTTGACAGATACCACTGTAATGAGATAATCAACGTTATTCAATTCACCTGTCACTTCACCTGATCGGTTTAGATCACACCAAAATCTGAGTATTAAATATAAATATACAATAAACATAATAGTCTGTACAAACTTTAAGTTCATGTGACATTACATTTGTATTTGTGTGACGTTGCTGTTTCTTAATATAGCAGTACACACTGAAGTTTGGTTTGTGGTCAATGCAAAATGTAATCACAGTTGCATTTTAAAATAATTCCTATTCTTATCTGAGGTAAATGTAGTTATCTTTGACTAGTTCTTGTTCTTTGTACTCTAAGTGTGCCTGTACTGTACACTGTCCTCATACACAACTTAACAATGAAAAACCATCAGACACTTTATGCTCAGCGTCTACATTTCCCAGTCGCCTAGCAACAGTGCCCTCACAACTTTAACCACTTAAAAGGCAAACATATGGTGCATTCGTCTTCTCATGTCAAAATACTGTATTCAGAAGTTCAGTTTGAATACATCGTGTCTAAGCTTTATGGGTTATCAGACTAGGAATGGTGTGATTATGTGCTGCTATACTGCCTTAGTCATTCGGTCTTCTCTATTCATGTCCATATTTCATCACCCTGCTTGTCTTTTTTTCGATCTGACTCCCTGCTGTTCCTGTATTTTCTTCATCATGGGATGTTGAAGGTTCTACTTGTAATGCTTCCTGACTAGATCTAAAAGAAAAGCCTTCAGAGAAACCACTGAGCTCGGTGAAAAGGTGAAATCAGGCTTTCTCCCAGCAGTCATTTCATTTCCTGCTTAGGATGAAGAGGGTCAATGTGTTTATAAGAGACCAAGGAGACATTAATTCACTGATAAAAGCTTGGCAATGTTTATAATGCTTTGTTTTAAACTCCTTCCTGACCTCCAATCACCAGAGAATATTAACAAGTAATATTAAACCATAAACCAATGAACACTATGAACACTAATATCTGAGAGAGCGAGTTTTATTTTATTTTAATATCCCTCTTGTGATGAGAAATGAAAATTAGAAACATATCCTATGAACCAATTTTAATATTTAATAACACTATCTCAAATATGAATGGCCTTTTCTTAAACAAGGCATACTAGCGTTGCTAACTCTACAACCAACATAAATCATGCCAGATGCTTTTTCCACATTTGATATAGCAACTGACAAGATTCAAATGAAAAAACAAATAGAAATGAATAGAAAAGAAAAAAAGAAGTACAACAACCTGGTTGCATAAGTGTACACACCCCTCAACTAATACGTTAGAGAATCTTGTGCTTGTAATACAGCACTCAGTCATTTTAGGGAGGAGTCTACCAACTTAGCACATCATGATTTGGTCATTTTATTCCACTCTTGCTTGAAAAAAATTACCTTTAATAATAAAATAAAGGTTCTTGTGCAATATCTTCCTTTGGAAGATGTTAGATACATCCTATGCTGTTACAAATAAAAAAGAAGGATCTCTTAGAGACATCAACAAATGAAAGCGATGAGGTCAAGAGCAAGGTCAACACTCACACGCACACATCTCATACTCTGACCCCTGCCACAACTGGTCAGATATCACAAGGGTCTGAAGTTTTCACTCGGATTTCACACTTCCATGTACACACATCAGTTATAGAGGCTTTGAAAGCTAGGATGCTTCTTCCCTTCTATAAAAAGGAACAATTGTGGAAAAGTGCTAGCTTGGCTACAATTAAATGTTGCATCCGTGCATAACTAATGGTTTTTGTGCTCTGCTAACCTCCATTCATTTTGTTTTTTGGGGGGTTTTTTTTTTGGCCAAGCGAGCTCTTTAAGCCCTTTATGCAACAGTGCAACTTCAGCCTACTCGAGAGTTTCTTTCGACCAAGTGCCGCACTGTGCCCTTTACAGCGCTCTATATTTCGCTTGTGCTCTTTACACCGTGTCCTGTGCAGTCAGCTAAAATGCCTTAAAATATCTTTCATCCCCACACACATGGTAAAAAATCACTCCCACTGGGACCGAATCTTACGACTAACCCAGATGTAAACTTTACTTCTCTGCTGAAAAATAGTTTAGTCTGACAAGCTACAGTAGAAGCAGCCAAAACCCAAGCTGAGCCGTTCAAACCGGTTAATGAGTTATTTTCCAACTTCCTAATTATTTAACTATATTAATCATGACATTTTTTGAGATTTCAGAGTGCCTGTCTTTTGTAGTGCTTTCTGAATAAAATGACTTGTCTATGATGCAGTTTTAATAGTGGTAATTCAATTCAAATCAATTCCATTTGTATAGTGCTTTTAACAATGGAAATTGTCTCAAAGCAGTTTTACAGAAATATAAAACACAGGAAACAGATTTTAAGTGTATGAATTTATCCCTATTGAGTGAGCCAGTGTCGACGGTGGTGAAGAAAAACTCCCTGAGATGATATGAGGAAGAAATCTTGAGAGGAAACCAGACTCAGAAGGGAAACCGTCCTCATCTGGGTAACAACGGATAGTGTGAGAGTAAAAGAAAGTTCTTTACGGTTTTTACATGAAGTCTTTGTTGAAATAGTCCACTGTTCACTAAAGGAGACCAGAGTGTGAAACCGTATGTGGTAATTGCAGTCCCAAGGCCATAGTATCAACCACAGTGAGAATGTCCATGTGGAATTGATGTCTAAAACCATTTCCATGGTACTTCAAGCGGTACCGTCCTAAGGAATCTCCAGACTGTAGCCTCCAGTTGATGAGCGCTCCATCCAGAGGGGAATCAGAAACTGTTTCCTTTCCACTAGAACGTACCAGCTGATAAAGATGATTGTCGCACAAACGCCAGAGACTCCACTTTCCAGAACACACTGCGGCCTACAAACATGGCCGCTACGGATTACAATCCCCAGCACAACACTCCACCGGCACGTTCATCTTCTCCTGAGTTTGAATCACGTACACCAATTCATAATTACACTCACACCCTATATATATTATATGTAACACTCAGTGTGACAAATTCCATTAACTCCAGGGTGTATTAATGCATTTCTCTCACTAGCTCAATATTCGCTCATTCATCTTCAGTAACTGCTTTATCCTGGTCAGGGAGGATGCCAGGGGATAACAGGGAAATAGGCAGGAAATCATTATGACTGGATGGCCAGCCTATCACAAATAAATTCTCAGCTAGAGACAACTAAGAGTCACTAATCCACCTATCAGCATGTTTTTAGGAGGTGGCAGGAAACTGCAGTTTCACCAAAACATGGCTCAGGATCTGTCCTGACTTACATTCCTGACTCTAACAACTACACACCATTCCTGTTAGTTTCTAAATAATCGTTAGTAGTGACCTAGTAATATGCTTTAAGATGATTTACAAGCCAGGGCTTTACAGTAGGAGGTTAAAAAGAGTAGAAATCGATATTGTCTAATTTCGTTTATCTCTGTAAGAGCAGTTTCGTTCATCCCACTGTTCCCACTGGTGCATCACTCAACACGGTATCTCTTCTTGGCCCTGTTTACATTCATATGATATCTATCTGCGTCAGGATCACGATAATGAGTGACGTTCACGGTATACGCACTCTAGTTGTCTGCACTTTACCCACGTGATCAGATTTAACTGCCCAATAAGTGAGTATGTGCGCTAGACTATGGGAGATCAGACATTTGTGAACGTAGCAACAGTAGCTTCATGAGAGATTTGTGTATCTCTACAAGAAATGTAAAAAAAAAAAAAAAAACTTCATGAAACAACTTTTCGACAATCACAACAAGAAAAGATTAACTGATTTCAAAAATTAGATGAATAAATCTGGAAGGGATTAGTAGCATCTTGGAAATGGAGGAAAACAAATGCACAAAAACAGCTGTCATAGCAACGCTCCACTACCCAACCCAATCTCTCTCTCTCTCTCTCTCTCGCCCTCTCTTACACACCCCAAATAGGAGAAATGTAACACTGACTGACGGTGTGTGTAGATAAAGAAGATGAGTTAGAGATGTTAATCCAGTCATTCTACTGTCACACTATCTGATCTGATCTGATCTGACCTGATCTGATGTAACGGAGGTAGTGTGCTAGACTGTGACACACAAACACACACATACATTTTCTCACTAATATTCTTTGACTGTTTTGCACATACAAATAGAAATCCCCTATATATTCATCAATAACAACACACAACACAGACAAAACATGCTTTTATGCTCACATCAAAGAAAAAATCCTCGGTAAACCCTGTTAGTAAAGCAGTCTACATGCTTCATGGAGGTGCTGCTATGTTTGAATTTGTTTTTTTTTCATATGCAAACCTTTATTAAATCAGGTTACAGATTTACTTAAACATTACTGTCTACAGAAAATCAGCCATTCTGGACAAGAGACTGTTAATACACTTACCTAAGACTACTACCTAACTACTGTGCTAATTATGAAAGACCCTACTCTCCTGGTCTCTACTGGTAATTTGTTGCCTTCTATTGGTAGCAGTTTATATCTAGTGGATACCATTAAGGACCAGTAATGGTAATGGATGTCCCTCCACTGACATCCTGTAGCCTCTCATATCAAATTCAAGGCCATGATGCTCACGTACAAGACTTTGTGTGGAACAGCACCCTCCTACCTCAACACTCTCCTGAAGGCTTACGTTCCCTCAAGCAACCTGCGATCGATTAACGACCGACGCTTAGTAGTACCTTGCATACCAAGCCACCATGCCACCCCAATTACAAATTTATTAATGATAAACAATGTCATCCTTTTTTTGTTCTGTTTGTGGAATGACATGGGCGTAGCACGTGACAGCATCAGAGCAGGTAGCGATGAACAAGGTGACTGGAAATTAGGAGGTGTAGAATGAGGAGTTTAATCCTCTCCTTTGTGGCTCCTACAAATCGGACACCTTCCCCGAGGCAAGGTGTTAGGGTAACACAACTTTAAGATACTTTGGATGTGTGTATTTACGTGTGTTTTTCTCCATAAGCACGAGACTGAATAACTGGGGGATAAAAGGATGTATCCACACACTCTGGCTCAATTTTTTTGGTAAATGCAGCTGTATCATATCCCTACTGAGGATTAGCGACCAGACAGATAGTCACAATCCTCTCACAGAATCTTGTCTTCAACTCACTTAATCCCCTAGTGAGAGGTGTCCGTTATACAATTTTCCACATGGAGAAAGAGAAACATCCGACTCAGCTGCTCCTGATAGGATGTCAGGGGACTCTGGGAAATTGTGTCAGTCTCCCAACAGCATGTCCATTAGAGAAGTAGCTCTATGTTTACAGAGCCGGCGCTCCATAATGCACAAGAATCTCATCTCAAGGCCTTGGTGTTCCCTCATTATATATTCTGTGCACTATTTTTGCCCAGCATAGGAATATAGTTTAATTGTGTGTGTGTGTGTGTGTGTGTGTGTGTGTGTGTGTGTCTAGGTTTATATATATATATATATATATATATATATATATATATATATATATATATATATATATATATATACACCTGGGTCAGATATGTGTGTGTGTGAACACAGTAATGAGGTCATTATCAGAGTGAACAGCTAATCTGGTTCCTCACAGAGAGTAAACACAATTAATCATTCATATCATCCGTCATCCCTCCTTCGTTCTCACTCCCTCCCTATTCACTTTCTCTGCAGTATCCCGTCTCTCGGCATAGAGGTCAAACTGTGTCTAAAACCAACCAGACACCATTAGCATGGGCATAATTCATAGTTATTGCTTGCAATTTTGATTGTTACTTTTACACCTTAAAGATTATTTCCTTTTTGTGATAAGAAAAAAAGCTGCGTGACCGAGCAATAAAAGTGCCTTATTAAAATTCTACAGAGGTCACAGCTAAAACTGGACAGAATTAATTATTCGGGCAGGACAAGGTCTAAAAGAAATTAAACACAAACACCTTTGAATACTTTGCACTTATGCTAATAGTACATTCAAAGGGGGTTGAGTGTTGATATTGTTTATAAGAGCCTACAGTGCTGTGAAAAAGTATTTGCCTGTTTTGTGCTGTTTTTGAGTACAGTGGGAGAAATAAGTATTGAACACGTCAGCATTTTATTTCCAATGAGGCTATTCACATGAAATTTTCACCAGACATCAATATTAACTCAAGAAATCCGGAAATATAAAGAATTCACTACATTAAAGTCCATAAATAAAGTAACGTGTAATAAAGTGGAATGACACGGGAAAAAAGTACTGAACACGCTAACTGAAATCTATTTAATACTTAGTGGTGAAGCCTTTGTTTGTAATGACAGCTTCGAGATGCTTCCTATATGAAGATTAATGGGACGCAGTATTCAGGTGTGATTTTGGCCCGTTCTTCTAAACATATTGTCTTTAAATCTTGTTCAGTTGGATTCAGGTCAGGTGATTGATTGGGCCATTCTAACACCTTGATTTTTTTTCTCTGAAACCAACTGAGAGTTTCCTTTGCTGTATGTTTTGGATCGTTGTCCTGCTGGAAGATCTCATCACCCACGTCTCACCATCATCCTGGTGGATGGCAGCAGATTCTTCTCAAGAATCTCCCGGTAAAGGGCTCCATTCATCGTTCCTGTCAGTCTGCCAGTACTATTTGATGAAAAACAGCCCCACACCATGATGCTTCCACCTCCAAACTTCCCTGTTGGTGTAGTGTTTTTAGGGTGACGTGCAGTGCCATTTCTTCTCCAAACATGGTGTGTAGTATGACAGCCAAAAAGTTACATTCTGCTCTCATCTGACCAGACTACACTCTCCCAGTATTTCACAGGCTTGTGCAAATGAGTTGTAGCAAACTTTAAACGAGCTTCGGCATCCTTTTCTTTAGTAATGGAGTTTTGTGGGGTGAGCGTGAGCAGTGGAGTGCATTGTCTATTGTTTTCTCTGTGACGATGACACCTTCTGCCTCCGAGTGTTTCTGGAGCTCTTTCCGAGTGGTCCTTGGCTCTTGGGCTACACTTCTGACTATTCTTCTGACTCCCTGGTCAGAAATCTTGCGAGGAGCTCCTGTGCGTGGCCGGTTGATGATGTAGTGATGCTTCCACTTGTGGATGATGGCCCCAGTGGTGCTTACTGGAGGATTCAGAAGTTTTGAAATACGTCTCTATCCAATTCCATCAATATGTTTCACAACAATAAGTTTCTGAAGGTCTTGGGAGAGCTCTTTTCCCATCATGAGATGTTTCTTGTGTAACACCCTGGTAACGAAAAGCCTTTTTATAGACCATCAATTTACTATCAATTTACTAACCCAACTGATATTAATTTGCACAGATATGGGGTATAATTACTTACAGATTTCAGCTGGTTCCTTGCCTTGGAGAACTGCTTTTTCTTAGTATGTTCAATACTTTTTTCCTGTCATTCCACTTTCTTACACATAGCTTTTTTTTATGGAATTTAATGTAGTGAATTCTTTATATTTCCAGATTTCTTGAGTTAATACTGATGTCTGGTGAAAATTTCATGTGAATAACCTCATTGGAAATATATTTACTGAAAAAAAGCATGCCACGTAATATATATATATATTTTTTTTTTACTACATGCTGCTGTGGAACCTCTAGGAAATAAGTTTGTTGTAATCAACCCCTTCTGACCAATCAGAATTTTAAAAAAACAACAGTAGTATAAAATGTATTAATGTTACTCCTCTATCCATTCATCCATTTTCCATATCGTTTATCCTTCACAGACTACAGTACCCAGAGGAAACCCCTGAAACATGAGGAGAACATGCAAACTCTGCGCACACAGGGTCATTTGAACGACCCTAGAAGTGCAATACAAATGTGCTACCCACTAAGCCACAATGCCCCCTAATGTTACTCATTTACTGATGAATTCCTTTTTATCTAATTTATTAAGAAATGACTTCTTAGACCAGCATAGATCAAATCTAGGCTTAGGATCCCACTGCAGTTTCAAGCTCCCTCAAGGTTGCGATAAAGAGCTGGATCAGGTGTGATGGGAGTGGAGATAAACCTGAATTTTTGCAATGCAGCAAGACTGGAGTTGAGTTTTCTTGCCGACTTTTCAGATTGAATAATTAATGCAGTTTATAAATGTTTGTTAATATTTGAACAAAGATTTAGAAGCGATCTAAAAAATTTGCTTATTATATATTACTTGCTATAAATAGTTCATTACTAAAATTTACAGTGCTACAAAACTTTGTCTTTTGACAGGAAGTCAATGTGTTTAATTAGGTCCAGGTGGAGCAATGTCAAATCAAACTTTAGAAATTTTCTGCTTGCTGCACACTGAATAAGTTTCCAATGCTCCCCATAATACATTGAATGTCAGATGAAGTGAGACAGATGGCCCTTGGCATGCTGCAGGAGGGCATGGCATGTGCCAGTGTTACCAGCCACCCTGGAGAAAACCTGCTCTGTTGTGTCCAGACTTTAGACGAGATTTGAGCAGATTGGTTGAACAGATGAGCCCCTAAGACCTGGTCCCTGTCTCCTGGCATTCAACCTCATACAGCATCTGTAAGACTCTCTGAATCCCAGTGGGTGGACCTGCCTACCAATGACCAGCAACTATCAGACCTTTTTACATGATAAAGAAGCCATCCTTCACCTGCACATGAACACACTGGAGCTTTATGATAGAGATTCAGAGACATTCTCGCATTATGAAAATTCCCTGACTCATCATAATCACATGTCAAATCCCACAATGAAATGCAATAGCTAAATGTCCATATGAAGTACACTGGCAGCTAAACAATTCCTTGAATGTGTGTTGTATTTTGTAGGGAATCGTGAGCAGAGTGCCATTTTATACACACTATTATTGGGATTCAGAAAGTCACTGGCTCTATGATTAAGATTCAGAGACTCATTGGCCCTATAATTTTGACTTGCATAAAAGGCACTAGCTTTATTATTCATATTCAGATAATCATTGGCTCTGTGATTCAGTTTCAACAAATCACTTTTCACAAATCACAAATTCAGATTCTTACTTATTGGTGCTATGATTCAAAATTAACAGAGCATTATCATTATATGATTCAGATTCAAAGGCGGTATAAGCATTGTAAGAAAGTCACTGGACCTATGGTCCAGATTCAGAGACTTATCAGCACTATGAGTCCGATTTAGCAGATTCTTGGTTCTGTGATTCAAATTTCAAAGTTGTTTTAGCCTGATAAATCATATTCAGACAGAAGATTATTGCTTAAATGATTGAGCTTCAGATCCTTATTAGGGCCATGATTCAGATTCAGAGAGGTGTTTTTGAGCGCGTGGTGCAGATTCACAGGCTCATTGGCTCCATGATTCAGAGTCATAAACTCAGAGTTTCTATGGTTCAGAAGAGTTATTCTAATATGATTACATAAGCCATTGACACAAAGTACTGAAGGATTGAAGGCCAACTAACAGATATTTTTACTAATGCAGTGAAAGAGTTGAATTTTTTTTATTCACAGTGTCAGTATATTTATCAGACATATTGCAAGTCAGTACAAGTTTAAATTTCTGTTTTTTCTTTATAAACATCACTGAGCTTGTTATAAAAAATTATTAGCCCTTACCACTTACAAATCTCTCTCTCTCTCTCTCTCTCTCTCTCTCTCTCTCTCTCTCTCTCTGATACTAAAGTAGAAAAAAGCAGCAGAAAATCAGTGATGGAATTAAACGAAAAGTGTGATAGATCTACCAATAATTCTTGGTATCTGTGTCTCAATGGCTGAATTGTTATCATCTGATATAGGTGTGTCACTAAATACTGCAAAGTAAATTCTCAGTGCTGAGCTGTTGATCTTTATCCAAATCCCACTCATGTCCTACAGTACATACAGACAGACTATTACTGTGTTTGGACTTTGCAGCCCTGATCAACAACATTCTTCCTTTACTAAAGCAAGCAAGCATGAAATCTCAAGGGAAAAACAACACTTCTCCACTTAGACACTTCCAATAAGACAAATACATCTACAAGGCTCTCATTCCTCATGAGAGAAAAAAAAAGAGAGAAATTTATAGTAAAAACATGCACTTACTCATGCTACATACGCTACACGAATTGTGCATCAATTTAAAGAGTAATAATGAAATCAAATCAAAATAAAAATCAGAGCAGAGCTCTTTTCGATACAGAATTTTTTTTAAAAAAAAGAAAAGAATTTCAAGTAAGGGATATTAAAGATATTAAAGGAAGGTCAGACGTATTATATTGTAACTCCAGGTTCCTTGTAACATTTGCAGTAATTTATTTCTTCAGTGTAGCGTGAGATATTTAAACTGATGACCTAGTATGTATAGATGAAAGGCAATTTTCCTCTTAAGCTTCATCAGAGTTTAAAACATCACTGAGAAGCTGTCACGGCTCTTCATACTGCCACATGGTTTTATCTATAATCCAAAATTTTAGAGACCCTCTCTTGATGAAGCCCCGGCTAAGTGGCATCTGGGCACTTCCATTTGTCCTGCCATATATTAATGGTGACCTCAGTTCTCATAGCAAATCATTGAAGGAAGCAGACAAGTGTAGATTAGAAGCAGAGTTTTAGAAATCAGAATCAACCGAGCTGAACCAATATTGTAAGGTTTCCTTTCTTGTGTTCCAACCCCAATTACAGAACATTAGAACATTATAACATGAAAAAAAAAAAAATTGGAAGATACTACACCTGGCACACGTACAGTACAGTAGGACCAACCGTCTCACTCAACTGAACATTCACTAATGCTAGTGATTGTAGTTTAGCCAATATATTCCACATGCCACAGCATGACATTCCTATGAAGATGGAGGTGTGAGTTTTGGATAAGCCTCCACAGACTTGATGATTCCAAGTGGGGTCTTTTATAACACACTGCAGCTGGAGAAATGTGGATGTAATTGCTCTGTTTAAACAGCAGCGCACTGTGACAGGCCCCATAAAATGGTAACTGGCTATAGTTTATAAGATCAATTGTGGAAATACTGCTCTTGATCTGAAGTGCAGGTTGTCAGAAAGACACTGAATTCAAGGCAAGTTTAATCAAGTGAACTCAGTGAAACCTTATATACTGTACACACCGATCAGCCATCACATCAAAACCACTGACAGGTGACGTGAATACGATTGATACCTTGTTAAAATGGTACCTGTCAAGGGGTGGGATATATTATGCAGCAAGTGAAGAGTCAGTTCTCTAAGATGATATGTTGGAAGCAGGAAAAATGGGCAAAGGTAAGGATCTGAGTGACTTTGACGAGGGCCAAATTGGACGGCCTGGTGTCACTTAGCTAGGGAAGAGATGGCACCAGGATGCACTATGGGAAGAAGGCAAGCTGGCAGAGGAAGTGTGATGTTCTGGGAAACCTTGGGTCCTGGCATTCATGTGGATGTTACTTTGACACGTACCACTGACCTAAACAATGTTGCAGACCAAGTACATCACTTCATAGCAACGGTATTCCCTAATGGCAGTGGCCACTTCCAGCAGGATATTGTGCTCTGCGACACTGCAAAAATTGTTCAGGAATGGTTTGAGGAACATGACAAAGAGTGCAAGGTGTTGACTCGGAATCCAAATTCCCAGATCTTAATCGGATCGAGCATCTGCGGGATGTTCTGGACAAACAAGTCCAATCCATGGAGGCCCCACCTGACAACGTACAGGACTTAAAGGATCTGCTGCTAATGTCTTGGTGCCAGATACCACATCATAGTTTCAGAGATCTGCAGCAATGAGCATAATAAGTCTGGAAGTGTCCTTATGAGTGGGAATAAATCTGAAAAAAAAAAAACTTTTTTAAATTAAATTCTATTGGGCACCTAATGGATTACAGGGCAGCTTATGTGGGTGGCATAATGGGTGGCATAATGGATTACAGAGCGAATTATGTGGGTGGCTGTGGTTCAGGTGGTAGAGTGTGTTGTCCACTAATCATAGGGTTGGTGGTTCGATTCCCAGCCCACATGACCCCACGTGCTGAAGCATCCTTGGGCAAGACACTGGACCCCAAGTTGCTCCCGATAGCAAGTTAGCGCCTTGCATGGCAGCTCTGCTACCATTAGTGTGTGTGTGAAATGGGTGAATGAGTCACAGTGTAAAGTGCTTTGGATAAAAACAAAATATAAGTGCAGACCATTTACCTAATGGATTATATAAACAGGATGATGATTTAATTGTATAGAACATCGATAAAAAAACAAGTTAGTTCTTGTTATCGCTTACGTTATAGCAGTCACTCCCTCACAAGCCTCCTTTTTTGCTCTTTCTTAAAGATAATAATAAAGATAGTATAACAAAAGCATGTAGACATAAAAGACTTGTCTTGCTACAGAAAAACTAGGAAGCATAAACTCCTCTGTCCTGAAGCCTCTCCCTGTTACGTCTAATCACACCATGAGCTCCATGTCCTAGCCTATACTGCGGCCTACAAACATGGCCGCCATGGACTGTAATTCCCAGAACACTCACATGTTGATACGTTTACTCTCACCTTTTGATCACGCACACCTGCATCCAATTCCCAGCCACAGTATAAAAGGACTCTCACTGCACTTTGTGAAATATATTTGCCATTCCTTGTGTTTGTGACTATACCAAGCCTGTTTATCTCTCTGCTTGTGTTTCTGTTATTGACCTCGTTTTTGCCAAGTGTTTTTTGATATTTTCCTGCCTAATATCCTGTTTATTGATCGTCTGACCTTTTGCCGGTTTACTGGATCTGATTTTTGCCTACGTTTTGGATTGGTCTGCACCCATCTTCATAAACACCTCTTTTTCGATCTGCATGTCCTCCCGTTCCTACACATGACACTCCCATGGCAGAAAAACATTGACACTCCTTCCGTAATTGTTAAATAAACGTCTCCTAACAGCAAACATATATCACCATATCAATGATTATATGATTATATTTTTCGTCGTTGAATAACACTTTTTTTATTATTATTTTTTACTTCATTCATTATTTGTGTGAATTGTCCACCATACACGTCCCTGTGCATGAGCTATAGAAATGATAACATATTAGACATGTTAGAAGAAGTGTTACATTAGAGCTGGATCTAATGTCAGGGCTGCTGTTACAGAAAATAAATCAACAACTTCTGATTCCAGAATTTAAAAGCATTGATTATTAATAATTGATTAGCAGGTTTCCTTCGAGCATGATGCACTTGTCTTGGTTTATATTTAGATGACATTTACTGTACACTTCTGTCATTTTTATATCAAAGTTTATTTGGCTTTTGTGCTTTTTTGATGATCAAAATTGAAACATTCAAAAAATGCAATCTGAAAATGTCAGAGTCCCTGCCTTCTCCTCCTCCTCTGTCTTTATGTGTGTGTGTCTCTCTGTCCTACCCACTATCTACCCATTTTTTGTTCTGTCTAGTCCTGTACAGCAGTGTGTGTAGAAGGATAGACACAAGGTGAGCTCTGGTCTTTTCCATGTGCTTTATCGTGTCTGTCAACAATAAATGAAGACAGAGCCGGGCGTCTTCCAGGCGTCTGAGACACATATTTTACCCTGATCAAGGTCTCGCATGCACTCAGATGCCGTGTCCTTCAATCTTCTATTCTCTTCTTTCATGGAAGAGTCAGGTGAGCAGGACTGGGTTATGTAATGTCTGCCGAACAATGTTGTATGTGTGTGTGTGTTTGCATAATAGTATGTAATAGCTAACAACAGTCTGGGTTTTGTTAGAAAATGAATGGGTTTGGCTCGCAACAGGTTTTTTTTTTTTTGTATAAGGAAACTGAACAAAAAAGGCAAAACCGAAATGAAACACACACACTGACGTATATACAGTGAGCGCATTGTTGTAGAGGGTGCTGCTCATTTATCAACACACACACCCACACACACACACACACACACACATTTGTTGTCTTACTATCTTTGTGAGGACTCCCCATTGAAAAAAGGCCTATGTCAGGTGACAATTAACTCAATAATACTTTATCCCTCACTCACCATTTACACAGAACCATGGCCTAAAGAAAAATACTTTTTTTTATAAGAACAAGTCATTTATTTATCTTTTATTTAAGTTAAAAAGTATTAAAAATTGCCTTCACCACCCATTAAACCTAGGTCAATGCAGATCAGCCAAATCGCCTCACAAGGACAAAACTGTCAGATATACCTATCCTGTGATAATAGGAATTCTCTCTCTCTCTCTATCTCTATCTTTCTCGCTCTTTCTTCCTCCTCCTCCTCCTCCTCCTCCTCCTCCACCGACTCCTCATCCCCCTCCTATCCAATATTCAATAGAAGTTAAGATTCACAGGAAGGGGTGCTATATAGACTTTAAGAAAATCAATGGCTTTGTGGCCTTCCTCACTGCATTTACTCAGTTAATGTACTAGGTAATTTAGATTAGATATATATATAAAGAACATCTGGATTACGCATGTAACCCTGTTCCCTGAGAAGGGAACGAGATGTTGCGTGAGCTTCACGTTCTGGGAAGCGCACTAGCACATGGCCAGTATCTGAAGTCTGGTAAAATCATGCCTATTTATAGGCCTGCCGTGGTCAGGTGACATGGCATAACGCACGTCGCGTGACTATAAAACGGTGCCGGTAAACTACATCATCAGCTTCTCTTTGTCTGACACGCAGACACAATTTACAGGCATTCCCCAGTATGACAAAGCTACGCAGAGTCTGTTCCCTTCTCAGGGAACAGGGTTAGATGTTCCCTTTCAAAGGGAACTCAACGTTGTGTGAGCTTCACGCTGTGGGAACGAGTATACCCACTCCGTCATACTGAGAGAATGGCCTATCACAGAGGCTCCATCAATAGGGGCATGGCTGGCTGAAATGGCGGCCACGGAGACCCTAATTGTAGAAGGAGCCAACCCTGCTGAGAAATGTTCATTTAAGAACTCCTGGACTGTAGCTATTGTGCAGTTACTGGGTCTCACTGGTGTTCCTCACACCATGATAAAGTTGCCACTTGAATGCATACAGTTTCTTGTGGATGGTGTTCTAGCGTTTAACATGGTCTCTACAACCTCGGTTGAGAGACCAGACTCTACGAGCTGGTGCCCCTCAGGGTCCAGACTCACGGTTTCCATAGTTCCGGCCAAAGGTGATAAATCAACCTTCTGGCTTGAGACAATAGATCCCTGTGAATGGGAATCTCCCAGGAAGTGCCGTCCAGCAGAGATATTATCTCCGGGAACCAAATTCGAGCAGGCCAATTCGGTACTATTAGCAGCAGACGTAGCACGATCTTGGCGAACTCTTCCTAGAGCCTGTGGGAGCAGCACGATCGGGGAAAGGTGTACAGACATGACCTCGGCCACGTGTATACCATGGCATCCAGCCCTGACCCTTTTTTTGGTGCAGGAAGAGTGAGGGCGAACCACAGTGGTCAGTGTGTTGTCTCCTCCATTTACGATTGGCTGAACGTCCGTCATATGGACTCACCCACTTGTGGACGGAGCCTCCAATCCCCAGGCCTCAGCCCCTGCCTCAACAGGATGTCTGCCTCCACATTTCAGTTCCATGTTGAATGTACATTGTTGGGGGGAGGGGTGGAAGCGAGCTATGAACTGGACCCAGAACCCCTTTCTATGGAGGACAGAACCCATGGAGACACATTTGGCAGTCATTTCCTTGCTGCCATATGGTCTTTAGTGATGTTAACTTTCCACATTTTGTTGGAGGGAAAGCATCAGATTTTTTTTGGAAAATGAGCATGCTCCACTCCCATAAAAATGATGCACTGGCTCACCCCTCTGGCTGCTCAGAGTCAGTGAGGGTGGGTTAAATCTCCATACCGGAAGAGGAAGTCACCTTACGAGCTCCAAACCCCGGAAGGAGGATGTTGTTTACAGGCGCCGTTTATGCACCTTATTCATTGATTCATCTTCAGTAAGCACTTTATCCTGGTCAGAGTTATGGTGGATCCAGAACCAATCCCAGGAATACTGGGCATAAGGGGGTGAAATACTCCCTGGATGGGATGCATCTCTCTCTCTCTCACACACACACACACACACACACACACACTCATTCAAACACTTCACACCTAGGGCCAGTTTAGAGTAGTCAATTCAACTACCTGCAAGTTTTTGGAAAATGGGAGGTGAACCTGTTGGAAACCCACATGCATGAGCGGAGAACGTAACTAACTCTATATAAACAGTACCCAAGCTCAAGATCAAACCCACCACCATGTAGCTTTGAGGCAGCAATATTACCCACTGTGCAATTCACATTAACAGCTCTAAATTATGTAATAACCTTAATGGTACTCTTGAGATCGCAAACAGATTTAAAGCATCCTATTATGTATGCATCTACAGAAACACACATTCAAGTCAAGTCAAGATTCATGTTGAGTCGATCAACCACATGACCAATTACAGCACTCTCTTTCCCCAGACCTCTAATTGCACAGCTACACTACAACTACACACCAAATACAAACCTCAGTCCATTGTGTACAGAAGTATCTATCCACCAATCAATCCATCCATTTTCTGTATCATTTATCCTACACAGGGTCACAGGGAGCCTGGAGTCTATCCCAGGGGAATTGGGGCACAAGGTGGGGGACACCCTGGGTGGGGTACCAACCCATTGCAGGCCACAATTGCACACACATTCACATAATCTGGAAATGCCAATCAGCCTACAATGCATGTCTTTGGACTGGGGGAGGAAACCAGGAGAAAACTCCCAATGCATGGGGAGAACATGCAGCCCTGGAGATGGTAAACACTAAGCCACTGTGCCCCTCATTGTGTAGTATCCTTCCTAGTAAATCATTAGTGATGTTACCAAGACTTTACATTTACGGCATTTGACAGACACCCTTATCCATAGTAACTTACATTTATCTCATTTATACACCTGAGGAGGTGAGGTTTAAGGGCCTTGCTCAGGGGCCCAGCAGCAGCAATGCTGGGATTTGAACTCATGACCTTCAGATCAGTGGTCTGATATTTTAACCAGTGAGCTATCACTGGCTATAATGTATGAAGTTAAAGAATTATAGAAGTAGAATTATGAAGTTTGCTTTTTTTCTATTCTAGCCTGTTTGTTGATCGTCTGTAGTCTATTTATGACTCGAGTCTGTCTTCACCGTTGGATTAGTCTGCTTTTCCATTTGCATTGATAAACCTGCACTTGAAATCAAACCCCTGTTTGTGCTTCACACAGATCAGATAACAGATCCTACATGTTTGTAAAAAGCCTGTGTGACATGAACTACGGCTGGCATGACAAAATGAATGCAATGGACTTTTCTAAATGCTCTATATGTATGGCGGTTTTGTCGTTCAATCCATTGCTAACACATTTTTTTAAGTAGCTCTTCTTGCCATCATTTTCAGTTTTCAGCACATCCCTTCATTACCTCTTTCTCAT
Source organism: Ictalurus punctatus (assembly GCF_001660625.3). Taxonomy (NCBI): domain Eukaryota; kingdom Metazoa; phylum Chordata; class Actinopteri; order Siluriformes; family Ictaluridae; genus Ictalurus; species Ictalurus punctatus. The sequence continues at coordinate 8,703,655 of NC_030429.2, forward strand.
ATTATCTCTTTCTCTGCCCTCTTACCAGTTAAGTCTCTCAATTTAAAACATACACTGAACTGAACAGTTGCTCTTGCTCTCTCTCTCTCTCTCCTCCCTCTTTACCTTTGCAAATACACACTCAATTTTTTGCTCACTTTCTGACATTTCAACCAGCGTTCAATCTAGCAGGTGTCACTAACTGCAGCTTCAAATCCTCAATCTGACCATTTCAACAATCTCACTCCCTCATCCATGATTCATGCGTCTCTCTCTCTCTCTCTCTCTCGCTCTCTCTCTCGCTCTCATTCTTCCTCACTGTATCGTTTTGATGAGATGCAGCTGCCGCAGTCTTTTTAAAGAAAAAAAACTTACAGTGTATATGAGAGAGAAAGTCAGAAATCAAAGAACTTTGTGTCAGTCTCATGTGTTACAGAGAGCGTGAGAGAGAGAGAGAGAAAGAGAGAATGGTAGGAAATCTGTGGCAAAAATAACAGAAAGTATGCATAAATATTCAGAAAGATAACATTTCTCAGAGCTCATCAAACAAGAGCATGTACTGTATAGCGTTATGGACTTTGGATTCATCAAATCCATGGAAAATGCTCATAGCAGCATCAATGGCCTCATTGAGATCTGAGCAGACAGTTTTGGTGAGGTCGTGTGCTCCACCATTATTTGATCACACTCCAGTTCACTCCCATCTGCATGATAATTAAAACACTGAGGAAGGACAGATGCCTTCAAAGATGGCGGTTAAAAACTACTGGAAATCAAACCAGACCTTGTTTGCTAGATTGTGTCCCTGGTCATACTGTGTACTGTGTTACACGGACATGTGTTATATAATGCAGCGCATACAATTGATGTAAAAAAAAATAAATAATAATAATAATTCAGAGAGGTTATTTCTTCTCTTAGTGTCTGGGGATAGTAACATTACATAAAAAGAGAAAAGGAAAGATCACTGCAAAATTTAGTTGGGGAAATACATCGACCAACATGATAATATAAGAGAGACGTCTGCATACTGGATAATGTACTGAAAGTGAGCATGTCAATCAAATAAGGGAATGGGGATAAACGCAAAAATGATGTTCTCAGCACATCACAAAGTGCTGTATTTCTCTTACACCACAACAAATTGCCACCCATTGGAAATGTCATTAATTAAAACATGGCACGTCATACTTTTTAATGTGTTTACATAGTTCTTTTAAACAAGACTAAGGGTGTACTCACACTAGGTGATCTGTACTGTGCCCAAGCAAATTTGACCACCAAAGTCCAGTTTATTCGACTAGTTCGTTCGATCGCTCTGTACCGTGCCCAGACATGGAGTGCTGAGCCATGTCCCAGGCCACCTTGAAGCGGCGGGCTCTTCAAATCGCTGCACTGCATAAGTGAGAACTCTATTAGGCATGTGAGAGGGTCGTGTGTCACTGCGCCCCAAACGACTCCAAATAAGCCACAAAGTAAGTAACATTACAATGATGGACTCCATTGTGCTGTGCAAGAGTGCTTTTCTTCCTGTTTTCTTCAAAACAAAAAGTTGCCTCGTGATGACGTAAGCGTGATCAGGCCCGGGACGTTAAATGCAATGTGAGTACTGGCCAGTGGGGGAGTGGGAGGAGGGACAATCGTGCTTGGGCATGGTATAAGGCAACCGGGCCTAGTGTGAGTACACCCTAAGTTCTTGGCTCCCCAGTCGTGCAACAGAAAAGCATTCACCCTGTCGTACAAAAGATGGCATACTCTCTCTTCCCTGTCAATCACAGTTGCACTAGCCTATTGTGTGTGCCTGTATGTGGAAGATTGTGGATATCGCTTTCCCTGCGTGTGTTATGCTGCCCGGTGACATAGCATAAGTAGTAGCTGGTAGCGGTGATATGGGAATTAGGAAGACAATGAATTGGAATAAGTAAAGAAATAAAACTAAGATTAATTTCTTGTTTGTCCATAGTTCTTTTTCAAAAAGTAATAATATCTACATCTTCCGAATGCTGTAACTGTAAACACGAGTAATATTACGTCCTGTTCTTTCCCACTTCGTCAATCACCGCTCAGAGTGAATGCGGAACTGTTTTACATGGAAACACACCACGTTATGAAGCTATAAAGGACACCTGGATTATCATTTGAAGAGAATCAGCGCAATGGCCAGCAACATCTGGAAATCCCCGGACAGGACACACATCAACAAAAGCATACGCTCCTGAGACGGGGTTGGGCCCATGCTGATATGGCTAGAAGACCCTGATTTCCACAAAACACTCTGCAGCAGGCATTTCAGTCAGTACAACAGTGCTACACATGGAGACTGGGGACAAAGAAATACATATAGACTCCCCGGAAGAAACCTGCCCTCTAGCCACCCACTGAGGTAAACACACCACCAACTAATATTTTCCCTTCATGGACCCCCCAATGACAAGCACCATATCTGCACGATTCCTTTTCTAACTCTCTCCAAGCAGCATGCGAAGAAAAACCCTGCTGGGGAACTAACAATATTCATGTCTCAAGCTGTTACTTTGTCAGTTGCAAGTTATACTGGCAACTTTCTTGAAAAAGCCTATCTATACAGTAGCTTGTAGTATCAAAGGAAAGCTAGTGTTGTTATTTTGTAGCGTACCCAGTGGCAATCCCTGGAATAGGTAGCATATGCAATAGCCTAGGGTGTAAACTTGCCAGGGGCAGCACAGCAAATTGCATTCTTTAGGTACAAACGTTTCTGAGAAACGTGTCTCTGAGCCTGCTGAAACAATGCATGAAAAGATCAGTCTATGGATTACCACTTGCTGCACCACCACTACTCCAGAACATAGTGTAATATGCCCTTGTTTTGACATCTGCCACTAATGATTCATTCACAAGTTGATAGCAGATATAAATAACCATTAACACTTGGTTTTGTCTCGATTGTGTCTCCACTGAGCACATCACTAAAACCACTGACAAATCTGCCAAAGGAAAATGATTTCACTTCCAATCCAGCCACCAACAACTAGGTTTATATCTTTGGACTTACAAGGCTGATGAATCTAACCTGGCTTCTCCTCTTCTCTGCAAACACAATCGGGTTTACAAGTCACATGGTAATGCAGTACGGTAATGCTGGAATTTTCAAAATGCAGAAAGTCCCTGTATTCTCTTTAGGCTACAGAGAATATAGAGACTTTGTTGCCATCCATGATACCACATGACTTGCAAACGCAAAGATGAGGAGAAGTTAGTTTTATTAGCCCAGGTAAGTCTAAACATAGTTCTAGCTCTAGTCCTATTCATCCATTCATGCATCTTCAGTAACGGCTTTATCCTGGATAAGGAGCCTACCCCAGGAACACTGGAAACGAGGCAAGGGGAATTCACCCTGGATCTGATGCCAGTCTATTGCAGGACACCAAGCGCACACATTCACTCACACATCTATTACATTTATATACTTAAGAATAAATCTAATGTTGACAACTGAAACAAGGGGCATGAATATGAAATGAGACTACCTTGCATGTGTAATGTAATTGCAACTAATGAAACATCCATCCATCCAGTTTCCACACCGCTTATCCTACACAGGGTCACGAGGAGCCTGGAGCCCATCCCAAGGAACTTGGGGCACAAGGTGGGAGACACCCTGGATGGGGTGCCAATCCATTGCAGGGCACAATCGTACACACATTCACACACTACGGACAATTTGGAAATGCCAATCAGCCTACAACCATGTCTTTGGACTGGGGGAGGAAATGACAGTACCGAGAGGAAACCCCAGAAGCACGGGAAGAACATGCAAGCTCCGTGCACACAGGGGCCCCCAACCACGGAGATGCGAGGAAAACATGCTAACCACTAAGCCACCATGCCACCGTACATATAGATTATATACATACATATATATAGTAAATATAGTACATATACATTAAATAAATACGTATATATCGTACATACAGATTATATACATACGTATATATCGTACATACAGATTATATACATACGTATATATCGTACATACGGATTTTATACATATATATATATATATATATATATATATAGTACATACAGATTATATACATACGTATATATCGTACATACAGATTATATACATACATATATATCGTACATACAGATTATCCATCCATCCATCCATCTTCTACTGCTTACTCCTTTTCAGGGTCACGGGGAACCTGGAGCCTATCCCAGGGATCATCGGGCACAAGGCGGGGTACACCCTGGACAGTCCATCGCAGGGCACAATCACATACACACTCCCACACCCATTCATACACTACGGACAGTTTAGACACGTCAATCAGCCTACCATGCATGTCTTTGGACTGGGGGAGGAAACCTGAGTTACATACAGATTATACACATACGTATATATATTGCACATACAGATAATATACATACAGATTATATACATATGTATATATCGCACATACAGATTATATACATACAGATTATATACATACGTATATATCGCACATACAGATTATATATATACAGATTATATACATACGTATATATCGCACATACAGATTACATACATAAGTACATACAGATCATATAACACAATGATCTGTTTACTCTACCAAATATACAGTATCTCTAAACTATTACAACCTACAACTTTATTTTTCATTTTTAAAGTCATTTCAAATTCAACTTTTAGTGTTTCAGACCACAGCAAACATTCAGCCTTCACAATGCAATCTGTCAGCTCACTTTAATAACTGTCTGTCATTTGACTCTGTTTAGCCACCGGGAAACAACTTAATGAATGCTCTAATCCTGACCTGAGCTCAAATTCATCATGATAAACTCTCAAAATCTGCATGAAACCCGCTGTACACACACACTCACAAATCTTAAGCTCCGGTTGATATTTTGAGTTTTTTTGGGGGGTTTTCTCCAGCATTTTTTGTTGTTGTTTGTGTCATGTTTACACATTGTGAGTGGAGCCTGCCACAATATCACTGATTAATCTGAATATTAAATTTATTTATAACTCTACACACTGCAGTGCAAAAAAGACCTTATAATACAAACTCTCTCTCTTTTTCTCTCTCTCTCTCTCACACACACACACTCACACACACACAGAGAGCAGAATCCAGATGGCTAATTAACAGCCCATAATCTTAAGTGCATAAAGATCCTGTGTGAAGCAAGAGTGAAAAAATCAGTGCTGGTGTGTGTGTGTGTGTGTGTGTGTGTGTGTGTGTGTGTCAGCGAGGGAGAGAGGGAGAGAGAGAGAGAGAGATTGTATTATACGGTCTTTTTTTTGTGCTGCAGTGTGTAGAGTTATACATAAGTTTCCCATACAGATTAATCAGTGATATTGTGACAGGCTTCACTCACAATGTGTAAACATGACACAAACAGTGAAGTGTAGTTTGGGGGCTGCTTACACATCACCAACACCTGTTTTGCATGTTTGAGCAAATATATACACATATATATATATATATATATATACACATGTTTGTGTGTGTGTGTGTGTGTGTGTGTGTAACTTTTTTCAATGTGTTAGATTATACCTGAGACTTCAGTCAACTTTCTAACCAGATTCCATTAAAACAAGTGAAATAAGGATGTGGATGAAAAGTGGAAAGTGTTCACAGGTACAGTGGTGAGAATTTGCTACTGGTGTGTGTGTGTGTGTGTGTGTGTGTGGTGTGTACGTGCGCACACAAGCTAGGTGTTTTATGAGCGTGTAGAACTATGAAACCCCTCAGAGAAAAGCTTTTCTTTTTCACACTTTAACAGACAGGGTTCTTTATTCTTGCAGGATGGTGGTACACGCTACAAAAACAAGCTAATGTCAATGGGTTGTGTGGCTACACCCTTAAAAGTGTAAATGTAAAATCTCCTCAGAGTCATTGCACATTTATTCACGTGTATCATTGAAGGCTAACACATCCTTCCTCAGAGACACATATGTGAATCTTTTCGAACTGCTGTACATGCTATGCTATGCAGGGCAGCGTAACACACTCAGAGGAAAGCTCTATCTGCCCTTCTCCACATACATGAGCCTACAGATGCCAAGGATTATCTGGCGTGGCTGTGATTGACAGGAGAAAGAGAGTATGCCATGCCTCCCATGCAGAGAGCATGGCAAATTTTGCTTTCGTGGCTCCTGGTCATCGTTGCAATTTGAACTTCTGGTTAATAATTATATAAATGGAAGCTCCTTACAAGAATACTAAAAAAAAATAATAATCATGTGTGTGTGTGTATATACACCATTGCAGTAAGCCATCTTCCTTAACTTAAAGTTTGCACTCACTGGGCGGCTGTGGCTCAGGTGGTAGAGTGGGTTGTCCACTAATCGTAGGGTTGGTGGTTCGATTCCCTGCCCACATGACGCCACAAGTGTCCTTGGGCAAGACACTGAACACCAAGTTGCTCCCGATGGCAAGTTAGCGCCTTGCATGGCAACTCTTTGGATAAAAGCCCTATATAAGTGCAGACCATTTACTGTACCACAGTTCATGTCTGTCTATTTTAACATCTCGTGTGTAGGTATAGTTCCATGTCAGAACCATACCTCTACAGTATCCCTCTCTCCGTCACGACTGTCTGCCTAGCTTATCATCTTTCACCCTATGCATGTCTCTGTCATTCACACACATACACATGAGCAGCAAATAAGAGATAGTTAAAGCTCACAATGTGTCTCTCAGTACTCCCACCTTCTCTAAAGTGCGAAACAATGAATTTTAATATCTATTTCATTGTCGCTGTATGTGAGATCCGAAAATAAAGAACGAAATAAAAATGGAAAACCTGCAGAAAAGACAGAGAAAGGGCTGGGTTTGTAGCCAGGGGCTATGCATTTTGCATTTAAAAATTTTGGCTCAGGGTAATCAATTTGCAGAGAGGGAGAAAGATGAGAGAGAAGACGCCTGTGAGAGAGAAGGAGTCAGATAATGGGGTCTAACTGTAGGGCTTGATATGAATGTTTTTTTATGACCATCCCGGAGAGCAATTTTAGACGGCTAACTGTCTCAAACACAAAATCCCACATGCTTTCGTAACGATAAGCTGTAAAAGAAAAAGTCACACCATGACGGCAAACCTTTAGGCTGTTGTCAATCATTACGTGTGTGATACTCCAGCTAGCGAGTAGGCTGACGCTAAAGTCACACAAACGCACAGTTTTCCCACTGCACATTCAAACACAAGAAAAAGTCCAAACATGAGTCAACTGATCTTTTCATACTTGTTCATTTTCCACTAACCTGGAGCAGTCATGGTATATACAGTTAAAGCAACTGCATTCAAATTTCAGCATGTAATAAGGTTATGAAGTTCAGCATGAAACAACTGTATGGATTTTTCTTTAAAACATCAACAGCAACAACAAAAAGACACAGTGATGAAATCCAAATCATTTTAAATTAAATGTCAACCCTTACTGACAAAATATGACGAAACAAAACTTGACTTGTTTTTCAGTTCATACGTGCTTTAGTTGTGCCATAAAACTCATTGTTTTGGTCATTTTACTGAGAAATAAAACATGCGAGTAGGATGAGAAGTAAGGATTAAAGAACAAGGATGTTATAGGGAAGAAACCATGAACAACACACAGTGCTTTGTATCTTTTTATAGTTACGTTTAAAGATTGTAACTATCATCGAGAGTTCAACAGCACTGTGATAGAAATAAAAATGGTATAAAAACACTGTTTCCTAATCAGACTATACTGTACACTATATTCACTAGATGTAGAAACAATTCAGTCTAACACCGATTCCGAGAAAGAAAGAAAAAGACATTTTGGACAAAAACATTTGTGCAAGCAAAGTGCTTCTGAATTATAGAAGGTGAAATCAGTATATACAGTATAAATATTATATACATATTGTATAAGTATATATTGTGTATTTTTTTTATTCTCGTGTTGTGTTGCTCAAATACCATATAATACATCAATAATAAACAATGGTGTTAACTCCTTTCTAAGCACCCTGGACAGGGTGCCAAACCATCACAGGGCACAAATGCACACACGTTCACACACTAAGGACAATTTGGAAATGACAATCAGCCTACAACACATGTCTTTGGACCAGGGAGGAAACTGGAGTACCCGGAGGAAACCCCGAAACATGGGGAGAACATGCAAACTCCGCACACACGGGGCAAAGGCAGGATTCAAACCCCCAACCTTGGTGGTGTGAGGCAAACGTGGCGAACCACCAATCCACTGTGCCCCCATGGGTGTGATGTACAATATACATATATAAAATTACCATTTCAGTCCTGCCAACTTTCGCACATTTTGTGTAGGAGCATTTTAGCATATAAATGCCAAAAGAACAGTCGTCTTTTATCCCCTAATAGAAACAGTAGCGGAGCTATTTAACATATGAATCTCGAATCACTGGCCGGTGTTTTGAGCTCTCTGCTGGGAAGATGCGCTGACGCAGTACCCTCGTTTCCGTCCTTGTAAATGGTAACTTCATAAAGTTTTTTTTTTTTAAATTATTTGTTTGTTTGTTTTATTAACGTGAAAAAACTATCTATCCATGTATTTCTGACTCATCCGTCATAAAAGTATATCGGTAACATCAGTTTAGTACAATCCAGCACAATATTTCAGCCACAAACAGTGCAATTTCATTTATTAGTTAGACAAAAAAAAGGGGCTGAATTGCTAAAAAAAACAAAAAACTGTAAGTTGTGCTCATGGGGCTCAGTGTAGATGGTCTCACATGAATGCCATAAAGATTTGTGGGTCCAGAAAAAAACAGTTTATACCCAAGACTCACTTTTGCTTCAGCAATTAAGCCCACCTTGAATACTGTAAATTTGCATTTTAGTACTGCTGCTGTAATCATAAAGACTGTCTTTGTACCCATCCCAGGACTCTTACACATAATATACTCCTACTGAACCTCTATCCGTTCAGCACACTTAAGTTGCTAGTGGCTTTATAGTATACAATTACAGTAGAGTAAAGTTGTATCATTTTTTATCATGCAGAAGAGGATGGATCTCATTTTGAGTGTGGTTTCTTCTTCATGTTGTCTCAGGAAGTTTTTTTTCAACAGTGCTTATTAATTCACTTCAAATCAATTCAATGTGATTTGTATAGTACTTTTAACAATGGACATTGTCTCAAAGCAACTTTGCATAAACATATGTACACAGGATATAGATTTTAAGTGTGTGACTTTATCCCTATTGAGCGAGCCAGTGCTGACGGTGGCGAGGAAAAACTCCCTGAGATGATATGAGGAAGAAACCTTGAGAGGAACCAGACTCAGAAGGGAACCCATTTTCATCTGGGTAACAACAGATAGTGTGAAAGTAAATGAAAGTTCATTATAGTTTTTCTATGAAGTCTGTTTGTTGAACTAGTCCGCTGTTCACTGAAGGAGACCTGAGTGCAAAACTGCATGTGGTAATTGCAATCCCAAGGCCATAGTAGCAACCACAGTGAGAATCTCCATGTGGACTCGAGGTCCAAAACCATTTCCATAGTACATCAAGTGGTACCATCCTAAGCAATCTCCAGGCTGTAGCCTCCAGTTGATGAGATTATTAGGAATCTAAATAGATAAAGCTGCTTTGTGGTAAGGTCTATTGTTAAAAGTGCTATGCAAATAAAATCGAATGTTAATATAATTGATAATACTTCCTGATAGTGCCAATCTTTGACAGGTGACAAAAACCACAGAATTTCAACCTGTGGTTCTGGACTGTTAACCAATGGGGAAAAAAAGCACAGTTCCCATTCTTCTTTGCCAGTGAACAGGGCCTGGAGCTAATGTCTGAACAAACCTGACAGAAACTTTGTTCCTCACATTATCAGAGTTGGTGACAGGTCTCCGAGTTACTCAGTCTTTGCTTTAACTCACAACTGCAATAAATTCCAGCATAGACCATTCATATAGTTACCAAATAATGTTGATTAGGCTAATTAAAGGCTTTTTGTTCAACCCGTCTCTAGATTGCACACATGCAGAAAGTTTCAACAATGCTCAATGGGTCATATTGGAAGATTTGTGATATACAGTACAGTAAGACAGATGTTATACTGCGGCCTGATTCTCGAAATTTATTGCACAGTAATAACCCACTTGAATCATCCAATTTAACGAGCAGCAGCCATAATTCACTATGAGTCCATAATAATGAGTCCATTACAGCCACCACCGTCCTAAGAAAGAACTCCCATCGTCCCCAGCAATTTTAATAGTCTCTGGGATGGAGTGATGCCATTAATTGTGAATGGAATACAGTACATTCATTAGCTTTGAAGTGAGCAAGAGATTATAAGATAGTCCCAGCTAAGGGACATAAAGTGAGATGGGAATCAAACGAGAGTGGGAGAGAAAACAGAAGAGGAACCGTGCAAGCAAAAATAGAGCGGACAAGGTAAAAGAGAAAGAAAGAAAGAGAAATGGACGGGGGAAAGAGAAGTCACGTAGTAATGTAAAGACAAGCACCACAGAGCACGGCTATATAACCTTCCGAAGTCTCTAAAGTAGAGATGTACATGGGGCTGATTTTTTGCTTTTGACCTTATTATTTTTCTTCGTATCTGCCCATGACATTTTCTAACAAGTTTAGTTGATTCTATTTCCCCAAATACCTGACTGTTTACTCTGACCACTCACCCACATGAAACTAAAAATCCCATCCTGCATGATCCCAATCCAAGTGCACATTTCTAGTCTCAACCAGATGCCTTAAGAACCCTTCTGTCAAGCTTTCTATAATAATAATAATAATAATAATAATAATAATAATAATAATAATAATAATAGCTGCAAGCAGTAATGGTGGATTCCTCTTCAAGATTACAGACCATTTCAAAATTGACATGGTAGAGAAATGTATCCCACAGCATTTCAAAGCATCTGGATCAATGGCAGATTTTAAGTTCATTTTTGTAGTTTTCCACAAATGATCATTGTAGAGAAACATCAGGAGTCACTGAGAATTTTGGAGAATTACTAAGTGCTGATACAAAGCTACTTCAACATTATTTTGAATTTATTCTGGCTGCTATAACATTCATTTGATTTACTCCGTGCTGCTGCAACATTAATCTGAATGAAGTGTACTTTGGCTTGATCCAAGACAAACAGCACCATCTAGCGGACGATAAAGATATTGTTAAACATAATATAACATGTTATGAAAGATAATATTCTGTTTAATGTCATTGTTTTTTGGAGATATGAGGTTGCCACCACACATGGTATCGTAACGATATGCCAAGGTGTTCATAAAATATAGCATTTTATGACAAAATTCAAAATGGCCAACGCCCAAAGTGGTCAATATGGGAAAATTGGGGATCGTTCGACTCAACATGCTGCACCAAATCTAAAGACCCCTGATAAGAAAACTAACGACACTTGGCCCCTAATAATAATAATAATAAGAAGAAGAAGAAGAAGAAGAAGATGATGAAGGAGAAGAATACTAACAATAACAATAGGTTTCCTTTTGATGGAGGAATCCTAATAATAATAATAATAATAATAATAATAATAATAATAATAATAATAATGGGGGGGCACCGTGGATTTGTGGTTAGCATGTTTGCCTCGCACATCCAGGGTTTGGGTACAATTGGGTACCTCCACCCTGTGTGCACAGTGCTTGCATGTTCTCCCCATGCTTTGGAGGTTTCCTCCATGTACACTGGTTTCCTCCCCAGTCCAAAGACATGCGTTGTAGGCTGATTGGGATCTCTAAATTGTCCATAGTGTGTGAGTGTGTGTGTGATTGTGCCGTGCGATGGGTTGGTATCTGTGACCCGAGTTCCCCGGGATAGGCTCCAGACTCCCTGTGACCATTTGTAGAATAAACAGTACAGAAAATGGATGGAAGGATAATAATAATAATGGCATCTGTCCTATTCGTATCTGTATATGTATCTGTTTAGAGCACTAAACATAACTTATCTGTTCATTCCGAATAATGTATTAATATGCAGTTACATCACTACCATATCTACAATTACAGAAAATCAGCTTGCTGGCACTGCCTCAACAGCTGTCATCAGGACAGTCAAAAGCACATATAATCCTTAGAATTGAAGGTGCTGCTGTCTCATTTACAACACAAAATGCGTTTAGTTGCAGCAACAAAACAGCTACTGGTCAGGTAACACAAATCGATCATGTCCGGGGTTTGGAACTGCAGCCATGGTCCAATTAAGTTCAGTTCAGTTCATTTCGAAGAACTAAACTGCTAACAGAACTTCCTCTGAGAGGCTACACACTCATAATAAGTAGGAATAATGTTTCTGTTTTGATTGTGTACTGTGTAGAATCACTCTCTATGGTGATACTTTGCAATAATTTGATTTCAGATAGTAAAATACCGGATATTCTCAAAGCCAGAAGCACACCTTGTGTGGCCTTGCAGGCATTATGTGCAGGAGGAAGAGACAGTGGGAGTAGTGTGTGTGTGCTTTGTAAATTGTCTAAGTCAAAGGCAGGGGTCATAACACAGGCAGACAGAGCAAAACACATCCATAATTAGTAATCAAGGGAACAGGCATGGGGTCAAAACCAGGAATCAACACAAAACTATAGAAAGTCAAGCTTGGAATTGAACATAAAATGCAAGGAACAAAGAAAACCCAGGTGTGAATGTACACATTAATACAGAGCCATACGTGACACACGTGAATCCAAAAGACAACTAATAACCGGACAAGGGAGGAGACGAGATTCTAAAAAAAAAAACTAAAAAACAAAAGCACATGGAGCTGTTTCCATGGAAGCCATATTGTGAAACATGGGGGGTGAGATTGTGACTCCACACTTTTTATTTTTAGGAAGTGCATTAGGAAGCTCCCACGGCTGATTATGTAATATATGCTCAAACCAGGAGAGCGTTGCTAATTTACTGATATCTCATCAGTGGAAAAGTTGTATTAGAGGAAAGAACAACGCTGCTCAGTTCTGTTCACGTGAGATAGCAGACGTAGTCAAGTGTTTAGCAAGAACCCCTCCACCAGTGAAAACACTCCAGCATTCTTAGCGAATAGATAGGCAAACTAGTGTAGTGAATTCTGAGTGAGTTGGCTGAAATGATGTTATCGACAAATCACTGTTTCCAGCAATCAATCACTGATTACCATTGTTTCCTAGGTGTCTTCAGAACATCTCCTTCTTCCTGTAACCTATTTTAATATGCAAATGATGGCAATTTTTACTGGGTATGCAAATTAGTCTATGAGATCATCTGGTGACTTGTAGTGACTTCTGTGTTTGAAATTGTGTGCTGTGACATTACCTACTGCATTCGATTCAGTACCTACTGCATTCGATTCGGTACCTACTGCATTCGATTCGGTACCTACTGCATTCGATTCGTTAACTACTACTTGGCCATTGATACAGTACGTACTGATAAGTATAAGTGTGTAGAACGAACACAGCATACTACATACTACATGTCGGCATTGTCATGTGATCTACAACTTAAAAAGTGCCGATGTGCTGCCTTCCACCATTTTTGATTCTGACAGCTTTTCCACACCAGTCCCGTTGCCTTATGGGATAGCTCAGTGTCCACTGCTTAAATATTGCAGAATCTTGGCAGAAGCAGAAGGTCATCCGAGTATTTCTCGCCGACTGTTTTATGAATACTGAGAATTCGGACATTTTCACCTAGGGTAGTAGGGATATTCAGCATGCATTACGTAATTGTCCCTGAAAAGTGCTGGCTACATTGAACACAGCCAGTGGCGCTCTGGTGAACTCAGCAATGTATTCAACCTTATTAGACATGTGTAAAGCTTCTATGCCTACACACATCACAATTACACAAGTACAAACTCACACAAGCATGCACGTTCAAATTCCAAATTTTACCCACACATTTTGCAGTGATGATGAATTCATTCAAAGATAGTTAATGTACTTACCTAAAATTAAGCAGGAAGAAATCCCAGATAGAAGCATGAAATATAGAAGAAAAACAAACTCATCAGGACTTAAAGAGATCATCATCATGTGTCTGGTGCTTTTGCTGACATCATCTTTCTGCAACAGTGATGGCGTAGGGCATGTGAAAGAAAGTTGGAGTTTTATATTGTGGTACTTCATAAAACTATTTCACTTGAAGGTCTTCAGCTCTTCACTGCATAGCAAAGCTTCAATCCTTTTACTCTGGTTATGAAAGCTGTTTTGATGCTACTTATCCTAATGGCTAAATTTAGGACTGAAGTAGGTGGAATTGCTCCTACATCAACATAAATATCCAACTTCTAGCCAAAGCATACAAATCCAATCACATAGCAGTGAACCTGGGGCGAGACAGAAATACAGAGACCTATTTGAGCTCATTTATTGGATTGGCTATGAAAAAATGCTAATCGTATATTAGATAACTGGCTAACCCACTTACTGCAGGCCATCTGCCTCTCTAACACAATCTGCAGGATGATTGTAACAACACAATTCTGTTTTTAACCAAACCAGCCATTGCTTTTATCAAATAATTTGTCTTATAGTATTACAACATTATAAATATATATATATATATATATATATATATATATATATATATATATATATGTGTGTGTGTGTGTGTGTGTGTGTGTGTGTGTGTGTGTTAGGATCTGGCCCTGTTTGCAGAGATTACAAGAAGTCGTGCATTTTTTATCAACCAATTTCTTTGGGCTTAAAGGCAAAGCCTTTGCTCTTTTGTGACTTCATGGATGAGTAGTTGTTGTGCTCTTGGAGGAATTTTGGAAGGTCTGCCACTTCTGGGAGGGTTCACTACTGTGTAGCGTTTTTCCATTTGGAGATAACGGCTCTCACTGTGGTTCTTTAGAGACTCAGCGACTTTGAAATAGCTTGGTAACCCTTCCCAGACTGATGTATTTCGATCATCTTCTTCCTCATAATTTCTGGAATTTCTTTCAGTTTTGGCATAGTGTGTTACTGGGTAAGACCTTTTAACCAACTTCATGCTGTTGAAAAAGTTCTATTTAAGTGTTGATTTGATTGAACAGGGTTTCCAGTAATCAGACCTGGTTGCATCTAGTAGAGCTGAACCCCATTATGGGGAAGTGGTAGCTCAGTGGTTAAGCCATTGGTCTGCTGACTGGAAGGTTGTGACTTCAAATCCCAGCGCTGCCACTGTTGGCCTTTTGAGCAAGGCCTTCAACTGCTCAGTTGGATAAATTAGATAATTGTAAGTTGCTCTAGATAAGGGCGTGTGCCAAAATGCTGTAGTAATGAATGCAGTTTGTAGATTTGGGGAATTAGCCACTATGGGGGCAAATACATTTTCACACATGCCCAGTTGGTATTGGATAACTTTTCTGCATCAATAAAAAATATTATCATTTAAAAACTGTATTTTGTGTTTATTCAGGTTGCCTTTGTTTTATCTTAGATTTAGTTTTAATTTCTGGAACAGTTTAGTATGAGACACAAAAACAGACGTAAGTATCTATCTATCCATCTATCTATCTATTTATCCATCTATCCATCTATCTATCTCTCTAACTATCTATCTGTCTCTCAGTCGGTCAGTCTATCTATCTATCTCTATCTATCTATCTATGTCTCTCTGTATGTCTGTCTATCTACCCGTCTCTCAGTTGGTTGGTCTATCTATCTATTTCCGTCTGTCTGTCTATTTATCTATGTATCTATTTAAAAGATAGAGATAGTGGACATGATGCAATTGTGAATCTTGTGCCATTAATTTTTACCCCTTGTATTGTAAGCTCAGCACACATTTAGCAGAAGTCTGAATACATACAGCTTTCTCCACTTATCCATTTACTTATCCTTTAAATTTAAGTAACCATCGAGCCGCCAACTCTGACTACAGCCCAAAGAGAAGAGAGGACAATTAGTGAATAACTAAGAGGTCGTTCAGTTTCTTCTAATCGATATTAAATGGTAAAAAAAAAAATACCTCCTCTCTGGCTCCCTCTTCCTGTCTGTGTGTGTGTCAAGGACAAGACTAAATAAAAGAATCCATTCCTGTGCTCACTCTTTTCATTGTGCAGGACGCACACGCACACGCACACGCACACACACACGTCTCATTATGTTAGCCTTGAACACTGTGAAGCAAATCTTTCACAACACCAATTATCACTGGATTTAAAAGGTATGACTGACAATATGTAGCTACACTTAGCTTTTAGCTTATGGTAGTCCATCATGTCTGATGATGACATTCGTCCTTATCGACGGTGTGTTCTTTGATGGCTCTAGAGTCCAATCCGTGATCTACAAATTTTATTGCATGTTGGATATGTGAAGGCTGCATTAGTGGAGGCAGGCATGGATGTATGTTTCCTTAGTCTTTTTTTGCTGTTTGTTCATGTTTCTCTCTGATTCCATCTGCTCTATTCCTGTGTGGCAGAGCTCCTGCCAAATGGAACAGTTAATGGCAGCTTCTTCCAGTTGTGAGGTCTCGATTTGACATTTCCTCAGTGATGTTTTTAGCTGGTCTTTGTACCGCTTCTACTGACCTCTCCCGACCGGTGGCCCAGATGAAGTTGTCCATGCAAGCACTTTGGAATGTGAAGCACGATCACATCACATGATTCCCAAGATTCACCATAGGCATCAAATATGGACGCATTCCAGCATCCTTAGGTGGTGGCTCTATGTAACCCAGGCTTCACAGCTGTATAGAAGAGTAGTGATACAGACAGCTTTATAGATGGAAACGCTAGTGTGCATATGGAGGTGCTTGTTTTGAAAGACCTTCTGTCCGAGTTTGCTGAAAGCTACAGGGGCTTGTTTTATCCAGTTGTGGATTTCGTAGTCGATGTTGCAGCCCTCAGATAGGATCCTGCCCAGGTATTTAAAGCATGGGACTATTGGGTGGCTCACTATCAGTGAGTGGCTGATGTTCTATGGTGAAGACAGGCATAGTGGGTTGGTGGCCAGACCTCCTTTGGAATACCACCTCAGTCTTGGTAGTGTTGACTGACAAGCCCAGTCTGCTGTATGCCTTCGGATATTAAAAAGGTTTCCATCTAGCCTGACGTCCATAATGATTCCACTACTGCTTTCCAGCTTGTCATGAAGAAGCTTTGTGACACATAGGAGGAAGATGCTGAAGAGCATGAGCGCCAACACACACCCTTGTCTTACTCCAGTGCATACAATAAAAGCCACCGATTCCTGTCCCCCTATTCCTGTCCATCATGGAACTGTGAGAGAATGTTGACAAATGTTGACAAACAACATTTTTCTTGTAACTGTCTTACTGTGAAAAGCATGTCCACAATGCTCCAGTTTTTCCTGTAACCACACTGTATCTCTAGCAAGAGATGTTCTGTTAGGTTCTCCACCAACCTGCATAGCATGACTTTTGCCAGGACCTTTCCTGCAACAGCTAGCAGTGATATGCCACGACTGTTGCCACAGAGTGACAATGCTGGTATCCCTCCATTATTGGGATGCCAACATTGGGATATTCTCCTGGACCCAGACCTGCAATTGTATTGGGGGATCATCCTGGTACACGGGTAGCCACCATGTCTGAGGAGCTCTGTTGGGATACCATCAATGCTGGGGGACTTGTTATATTTCAGGGAGCTGATGTTTGCTAACATCTCTTGAAAGGTTGGTGGGTGGTCAAGGACTTGAATGGGTGGCCGATTAGGCAGTTCCTCCAGGATGGAGTGTTGGTTAACAAGGGCTTCAAAATGTCCCGCCTTGCCAAAACGTGTTTTTGTTCTTTTAAACACACACACACACACACACACACACACACACACACACATACACACACACACACATACACACACATACACACACACACACACACACACACATTCACACTGCAAACATAAGATTATTGAATTTGCACAGTAAAATATTGTGCTCAAACCAGTATGCAGTATTGCTGTAAATATATTTTACAGTTCACTACAGAAATCCTTGTGGAGGTTTAGGCAATTATTCACAGTAGTAGCAGATTATATGGTATTATTATAGCTACTGTAGCTACTGTAGTGCATTTTTTATCACCCCAAAAAACCCATCCAAGCCCACCTAAATTGTGGCAAAATATATATACAGTCACCCCAAACCATCTGTTATGGTCGGATGAGACCAAAGTAGATTGTTTTGGCCATAATTCTTATAGATATGACAGCTGATCACCCAAAGAGCACCATGGTGAAGCAGGGTGGTGGCAATATCATACTATGTGACTGCTTCTCTTCAGCTGAGACTGGGGCTCTATTCAATATAGATGGAATCATGGACAGCTCCAAATACCAATCTATTTGGCACAAAACTTGCACTCTTCTGTTAGCTGAAGATGAAGATATCTTTTTCTTCTTCCAGCACGATAATGACCCAAAACACAAATCAAAGTCAACTAAGCAATAGAAGGAAATTCAGAAGAAGATCAACATTTTGAATGGCTCAGTCAGAGCCCAGATCTAAATCCTATCCAAAACCTGTGAAATGCATAGGAGCAATTTGATAGATTTCCCCTTGCAATTTGATAGATCTGGAGCCTTTTTTTTGCTAGGAAGTGGAATAAAATAGCCAAATGAACATGTGCTATGTAAATAGATTCTTACCCTAAAGACTCAGTGATGTATTACAAGCTTTAACAAAGTATTAGTTAAGGAGTGTGTACACTTATGCAACCAGGTTATTGTACGTTTTTTTCTTTTCATTTTTTTCATTTTCTTTAGTTGCTATATCACATGAAAGACAAAAAATGATTTGACACGATTTATTTTTATTTTTTTTAATATATATATATACCACAAAAACCTGCTATTTTAACAGGGGTGTTTAGACTTTTTTATGCATGGTATCTTATTAATCTCTATATGTATTATGGAATAACGTGTATATGTTTTGTTTGTGCTACTATCCCTACAAGTCTAGGCAATTTTTTGTTGCTGTTTATTCTCTTTGCTGTATTTTGTTTATCAGCCTTTTAACTCCAACTTTGCTTGTATTTCCTTCTTATTTCCCTGGTGACTTGCTAAGCACTAAAATCGGCCAATGCAATTTGGACTAAAAGAGGTGAATTAACCAGCAGCTCTGAACTTTTTACTAGACTCTTCTGTAAGGTTTTTGGTCTCCCTAGGGGAAAGTAAAGTGAGAGGTGAAATACTTTTCATTCTACTGGGTGTGTCAGTTTTTTTTTTAGCACTTTTTAGCAAAATGTCTTCCGAAATTTTTCAGATTTAGTTTATATTATATAATTGTGCCCAAAAGTTTGCAGACCCTTGCAGAATCTGCTGAATCTTAATACTGCTAACAAAATAAGAGAGATCATAAAAATCCCATCATGTTGTTTATTTAGTTTTGCCCTGAATAAGCTATTTCACATAACAGATGTTTACATATAGCCCACAAGAAAAGATAATAGCTGAATTTATAAAAAAAAAATTACCCCGTTCAAAAGTTTACATACCCTTGATTCTTAATACTGTGTGTCATTACCTGGATGATCCATGATTGTGTTCATGTTTTGTGATAGTTATTCACGAGTCCTTTGTTTGTCCTGAGCAGTTCAACTGCCCACTGTTCTTCAGAAAAATCCTCCAGGTCCTGCACATTCTTTGCTTTTCCAGCATCTTCTGCATATTTGACCTGTTTCCAACAGAGACTATATGATGTTCAGATCCATCTTTTCACACTGAGGATGACTGAGGGACTCGTACACAACTATTACAAAAAGTGCAAACGTTCACTGATGTTCAAGAAGGCAACACGATACATTAAGAGCCAGGGGGATGTAAACTTTTAAACAGAATGATCAGTGTAAATTGTTATTATTTTGTCTTCTGGGAGACAAGTAACTATCTTATTTAGCATCTGAAGGGCAGAACTAAATGGAAAAAAAAAAGATATTTAAACAAAATAACAACAATTTACACTCGCAATAAGAAGTTACATCGTTGCGACATGCAATTACATACATAACACCAAATATGTTAACCTGAGTTCATCATGAGCGGGAGACACGACTCCAAGTGTGTTCACAAAGAAATGGCAATCATGTAGCGGATCTTTTGTAAATAAAGGAAGATTTGGTTAAAAAGTGTTTATTTCCACTATGTATGGAAACTTTTGGGACAGCCTGTACATCAAGGTTTGTGTTCAGCTGCCAGATGTTCATATTGTGAATGCCAGTATTGGTTGGAATTTTGCTGTGGAGTTGGTGGCTTATAAAAGGTGTCAGAGAGCAGATTTAGCCATGGAAGTTGCCATGATGAAGTCGTCAACTTAGACACACTAATCATCCTTTCTATCCGACTGGATAATCTCTTCCAGGAGCACCAAATTAGTAACAGATTAAGTCCGCCATCCTGCCCAGATATCTCTGAACTGGGTTTCATTGTTGAAGAAGATGCCTCTGAGACATTTGAGCAGTTCTCTTGTTTTACCCGTTTGCTCAGATGCTTCATGATTCTCTGGTACTTGCTCCATTGACAATTACTCTTTTGCCTGTTGTTTTGGGTTGTCTGCTCTTGTTTCAATAAACTCTTGTTTTAACCTGCAGTTATCACAAAGTGCACATAGAGACAGATGCAAGTGGAGTTCGAACGTTTTAATAAAGTACAAAGCAGAGGTATTCAAAACATTAGGCAAAGTCAAAGACAAAACACGGGTGAGGGTCATGCGATGAGCAAACAGGATGAACTAGGCAAATCAAACGTGAATAAAAAAAACATGCAAACAGTCAAAACTGGAATTACAAACCCAGGCAAAAGGCATGGTAAAGTCAGGAGTGAAAACAGTAACTGAGCATTTACTTCACGGAGAATGTATTGAATGAGTGTCCGTTATATATAGTGTGTGTGTGTGTGATTGAAAACAGGTGTGTGTGATCAAAAGTCTGGTGATTGGGATCGAGTAAGCTGCCATGGTTTCTGAGAAATTTAGTCTGGGGCGACCATGTTTGTAGGCTGCTGTTTGTTCTGGGAAGAGGAGTTCACGGTCCTGACAGCAATCATCTCCACTAAGTTAGTCACAGCTTGACAGCTTTCCCTCGCTTTCAATTACCCCAGCTCATCTCACATTCATCCCATATTCAGCTGTTTTAGTACATTTCACCACCTTTTATTAGTGTTTCTCCAGTTAAAAATGTACAGAAAGTAAGCGCTAATTGTTATGTGAAACTTATTACCTTTGTAGAAAGCATTAAAGCTGCAGAAGTAAAGTTTGAGCTCAGCACTTGTTTTGGTAGACCAACCAGTGAGTTGGCACATTTTGGAGTTGCTTTCTGGAGGTGTAACAATTACAGACTATAGCAGAGTCCAAATTAAATGCTCTGAGATGTTTTGCATGTCTAATTCACTGGTCTGTGAACAGTAGGTACAGACTAAAACTATTGCAGCATTGTTGCATCACAGCAACTGTTCCTGTGATTCACGATCCTTCCTCACTTGTAGAACCTAAATATGACTGAACTCATACGAAGGGCTTTGTGAGTGGTGAAACATCTCCAAAGATTAGTCACTGACAAGACTTAAGTTGGCTGAAAAACGTCCTTCTTAAACCAGGGTTCATATAGCATTTCAGCTAAAACCTTATAATCACTAAGAAACCATGCAGTAATATATGAAATATCCTTATGAGGCATATATTTAACACATATATATTTTTTAATCCATATAGACTTTACAAAGGCTTATTCTAATGGCATGAAAAAGCAGGAACTCAGGAACTGGCACAAGAAATCTTCCACAGGAAACAGGGCCAGTTATCAATGAGACAAAACGTACACATAACCCAAAGGTATTATTCTCCCTCTCTCTAACAATGCTTATATAACATGTGGGTGCAGGAGTTTGAGGCAGGATACACAGGTGGGAGCTGAACATAAGCAGAAGTTTATAAGTAGAAGTCTGAAAATCGAAAACAAAGTCATGGCTGAGGTCAAGACAAACTCGGAAATTTTTTTTTAAAAAAACAGACAGATGGGAGAAGGTTAAAAAAAACCCAGACAATTTGTAATACTAGGACCTCAGAACATGGACAAGATTAGGAAAATGCAGTAGATAGCATTGATAATACTTTACAGACACAAACATTATGTCTGAAACAATGCCCTAATCACTATGTAGAACACTATTTTCAGGGTCCATATGGGTCTGATAGGTAGTGTACCAATGATGTACCTTAGTGGCCATTGGAATTGGTGGTTTGATTGGTGCAGATCTTAACTAGACTGGATGAAGAAAGCAAACTAAATTGGCAACATCTTTTCATACTTCTGACAAGAGTAAGTATTGGATAAATTGTTTTGTGAAGGTTCTATAGCCACATGTTCAGAGTTGACAGTATGTTTGGTCACATCATTGTCCTTTGGTTTGATATGGGTGAACTATTTGTATAGAGAGTGAGTAAGCTAAAGATGTGAAAGTTTCTGTGAAAGAATGTGACTACGGTTATAGTAGCCTCTGTGATACACAGAAGGCAGTCTTACTTATAGCAGTTGGTAATTTTCTTGTTTTTCACCTGAGAAATTCAGTCACCAATTCATCAAAGTCCAGGCTTTTAACACGTTTTGATTCAACAGCCAGTAGTGAGTGCATGTTGAGTCTTCTTTGGCCTATTTTAGTTTGGAGTTCAAATTGAATCCTTAACCATTAGGGAAAATGAGTGTTCTCTTGCTTGTCTTTCCTTTGCTTTCTTTTCCCAACAAAGTATGAGTTTATATCCATCCATCCATTTTCTATACTGCTTATCCTACCCAGGATCACAAGGAGCCTGGAGCCAATCCCAGGGGACACGGGGCACCCTGGCGGAGGGCACAATTGCACACACTCACACTCTATGGACAATTTAGAGACGCCAATCTGCCTACAACACATATTTTTGGACAGGGGGAGGAAACCAAAGTACCCGGTGAAATCCCGTGATGCACAGTGAGAACGTGCCACCTCCACGCACACAGGGCAGAGGCAGGAATCAAACCCTGAACTTGAAAACCTGAAATACTTCAGCCATTATAGCAAAATAACACAAAGCAAGACAACACCTACATACACTTACAGGAGCTATGAGCAGGATACTATTAAAGCGTAAGTAATACTCAAAGTCTGCACACATCTCTTAATTAGACACATTTAAATGCTAGCTATCTGGAAATGTAACTGCAGCTTAGCAATGAATCGGATAACTTTTCAGCTGATGTCTCCATATTCTACTGAAAAGACATTCTGCAGCTTGAAAATGTCGTCATCTCTCAGCAAAAACTATTGAGGCGTGTTCTTGTTTTGAGCCCACATACAATAGTTCAAATCTACTTTCCACACTGCCTACATTCTCCCTGTGTTGCTTTGCCTGCCTGCATACATCTCATTGTATATCAGCCGACGTCGAGTGAGACTATAATAGAGGCAATAAGCAACTGGATGAAAATCTCTTTAAAGTGTCGCACAGCTCATAAACAAACTGGGGAAAAACAGAGAATTTTAAGAATAAAAAAACCTCTTGTCTACACCAGATGCCCTATGAACCTTTCATATGCAAGCTCTGTCAGGCATATTGGTATTTGCACCTGTTTAGAACATCTTATCTCTTCCTTCCAAATTATGTATTCGTATTAAGTTACGAAAGAGTCAACTGTTTATGGTAGGGTTGCTCTGATACCATTTTTGCTGCTGTAGAATAAGCAGGATAAACAAATATAAACAAACATTACAAGCATGTAGAATTACATTAGTTCACCAATGTCCACAATTGGTTAGTTTCCTTATGACTGACACCCAGAGAGCAGGGCTAATTATACAGTCCCTCCAATATTTTACGATTTTGCGATTGCAGAAATTAAAGAGAAATCAAGCAAATCTGCAATATTCTGAGGAGTCTGCGATTTTTCTAAAATTATCGCAGAATTTACGCAGATTTGGGCCAAGACACGTCATGAGACATCATCACAACGCGCATTCAGCGAAGCCCTCTTTGATTCATGTGTCGAGCATGAGCACAGCTAAAAGGTCTCATTTACCAACAAATATCCCTACGAAAGAAGAACAATTTCATGCAATTGAAATTTCACCAATTCTAGTAGCTATCCGGAAGAAAAAGGAAAAAAAAGAACAGCATGTTGCATCGCTTTTTTTTTTTTTTTTTTTTTTTTTTTTTTTTCAAGAATCAAGAATTTTTGGCTGCAACAATCACAAAAAATTCCTTGAAATTCTGTACAGACTCATTATACCCTATTGGAGTCCTGGCTAGAGATGAGCACAGCATTACTGAGATCCGAACTCACCGTTGCACCACTCAGGACCCGTCTCACGTGATCGTATATTTCGGGTAGCATGGTATCTGAGAAGTTGGTATTACATCCCTTGGCGCATTGCGCTGTAAAGGTTTTGGTCGTCATGTTCTATGAATTCCCTGATTTCTCTAATTTCCTTTCTGCATCCTTTTCATATGCAAGGTTTTTTACATCCTCTAAATGTCTGAGTCAGGTTTAGCAAAGTGACTCACAAACGTGTTACGGTTTGTCGACTAGTCTTGATGTCTTCGTAACCTTTCACATGCTGATACTGAAATGTTGACTCAAGTCTTTGGAAACAGTATTTCCAGGTAAGATATCTTTTTTGGCAAATATTATGATTCACAGAATAAATGTCATCTTTAATAACAAAAGTATAATCATTCTACATCGTATACCTTCCTGCTGTTTCAGCCCACATTTCACTGTAAGCATTGGGGATTCGCTTGTATGAATGTGTGTATTGGAGCAAAGTGGAAGCTGAATTCTACACACCATGATGCAAGCAAGAGCCACCCTTAATACAGAGTGTGTGATCATTAACAGAAAAAAAGGAACGTTCTTATTGAGGACCCCTGGGGACAAACGTGCAGATTGAGCTCTTGCTCTGGTTGTCCAAATTAATGATGATGTTACACTGTCCATTGTTATTCAAGGGCACCAGGAAACTACAGCAACTTTCCTCAGAGGAACAATAGAGGAGCCACTTCAAAAGTGGCAAGCTGACATTTTAATCCAACACGACTTCCTACATGAGCAGCACGAGTGATGCTTGATTAGTCAAATCCTGCCACAAATCCTGTTAAATCCTATGAAACTCTTTATCAGTCCTTCTTGAACATCATCTGGAAACATGCAACAGTTCCAAAACTGAGCAGCAAACTTTTGTCTCTAAGTACTCACTTTGGCATCTGCAGTTAAAGCAGTTCATCATAGCGCCTGACATAAATCATGTCGTTTTATCAGTCCCTCCATGATTTCACAATTTTGCAATCACAGAAATGAAAGCAAAATCAAGCAAACCCAGAGCTTGCGATTTAAAAAAAAAAATTACCACAGGATTTCCACAGATTTGGGCCAAGGCACGTCATGTGACGTCATTTGATTCACGTGCATTGAACACAAGTACAGCTAAAAGGTCTCATTTACCAACAAACTTCACTGCGAAAGAGCGTGCAAAACAATTCCGTGCAAGTGCAATTTCACCAATTCAAGTAGTTTTCTGCAAAAAAGCACAAAAAACCCTGCAAATCACATCACAAATTTGGCCGTAACAGTCACAAAAAAAACCTCTGTGAAATCCTGTATGGACTGTTTCATCATGTTTGGGGTTTTCATAAATGTCCGTGTTCTATGTAACGCTGATGTAATGAGAATAGAATAAAATTTTATTCAAAAGGAAACTTCCAATTTTGAAGTTTTATGCTGTACATAGTTGATGCTGTACAAAAGATGCTGTTTTAGTGTTTAGACTGGACATTTATAAACATAGTGGGACAGTAACACTGCACAAGAATATTAGTGATCTAATTTAACTAGCTAGGTTACATTTTCCAGTAGCAAAGTGGTGTTGCTTCTTTTTAAATCCAGCAGGCTGTAATTAATTAACTGCTGTAATTAGTTGACTAATAATTATTTTAGTGAATAAACATTGAAGCATTACTGAAAAAAGTTCTTAAATTTCCTTTTCTTAATATACACATAATAAAATTTTATTCCATCACTTTATGTATCTGCATCTCATCTGTTAATTGGAAACAAAACAAAATGACTCACCAAGGTTACTGCATAATAACGCGACCAAACGCAGTTTTTTTCATTAGCTATTATTTGTAATTAACACAAGAGGTGATGTCAGAGCAGTTACTGGTTCTTTATTGCGTCCAGCATCAGTTCAGCACCATGGACAGTAACACCAGTCTGTGGCTTTGATTTAATAACGCTTTCCATGCGTAAAACGTATGCAAACTTGAGAAAACCAACAAAAAAGTACAAACTGATTTATCACCAGGACCCATTAACAACTGTGAGTTTCACATGAGCAAAATAATGTTTTATCTGCCTTGTACATTGGCCTTACAGAATATGCGATTAAGTTGCATCCACCCAAGGATGCAAAACACAGAATGCTGTCAATGCCAATAGATTCATTTTGTATCTGCAATATGACCTACTGCCGCCTAAATTTAATTTCAGAATGATGACTGTATGCAGAAATGAATAGCTCTGAAAGGTTCAAACTTTGAAGCACACCTCACCTCAACAATGAGAAATTATTGAAAATATATATTGATATAATATAATAAATAATGATAATAAATATTGATAATAAATATGACATTCATAAAGGTTTATTTAACGATTCAATATTGCAACAGTAAAGTTGCTTTCATATTAGATATCCATCTCCGATACTAACAGCATTTAAGACGTTTTCCTTCACCTACACCTTATTAACAGACTCAAACCCACACATAGCTCATGTTTATATCATATATGTAAAATCATTTGTCGATGTATATCTTAAATATCTTTATCTGAAATACTTTTTTTGTTTTAGTTTAAGGTTTACTCTTCCTGGAGTCTCATTGAGATCCAAACTAGCCAAAGCTCATTAAGAACATTTAACACACAAAGAAACCTGATTTTGTTTCCTTCCCCTGCTTTATTTGTAAATCTGTAAATCACCCACAACATGACCACTAACTGTGCACACAATTTATCCAATCAGAGGCAAATTAGTGCTCGTTCTTTTTTCATCATTCACCTCTGGCCAAGAACCACATACTTTTGGAGGAAGATATCATTTGGCTGACATCGTGTAAGAACAGATTACACTCTCCTGAATTTGAGCATACCCTCTGACCAATTTCCTGTTTCCAACATCC
Source organism: Ictalurus punctatus (assembly GCF_001660625.3). NCBI lineage: Eukaryota > Metazoa > Chordata > Actinopteri > Siluriformes > Ictaluridae > Ictalurus > Ictalurus punctatus. The sequence goes on from NC_030429.2 coordinate 8,730,759, forward strand.
TCATTTTACAAACATAAGCTTACAGTTTTCTGTAGTTCATTGTGAAGTCTTGCCAGTTCTCCAGTTGCATAAGGTCTGAGCCTTGTTCATAAATGTTAGCCTTGAATGTTTTTAGACCTTTTGCCTGTTAATTGTACCACTCTAATGATTATAGTCTCTGGCCTGATTGTGTTTTGACTAGAGATGTACCGTTACTAAATTTCTCAGCCGATACCGATAGTTCTGCCTTTTACACCTTCTTTTAAATTAATGATAATTAATTCCACAATTCTGAAGGAAATGCAAATAAAAAAATTTATTCTCTCCATTTCAACAAGTTGTTTCACAGTAACTGGTCTCATAAACAAACACATTACTCTAATTAACATTAACACATGAACTAAATTCTGAAGATTACAGTAAGATTTCTTCACTTATTGAATGTTATTAATTCATATTAACAGAATTAATTGACTGAATTGTAAAAAAAAAAAAAAAAAAATCCTGTTAGTCTCAAATTCACTCTCCACAAACAAAAGCATTACTACTTCATCATTAACATCAAACTGGTAATATATAATATACACTTTTTTATATATTAACATTAACTAGACAAAGAGATACACTACTCTACAAATATATTTTTCTGTGCAATATATACTTTTTTGTCAATTCATCTTCATTTAAATCTTTCAACAGTGTACTAGAGCTTTAATTCAGCTCGTGCAGCGCGGCAAAAAACGTATTTAGACTCGACAATGAAACTCCCGCTTCACTGCTGCAGCATCCGGTGTAAGATTTTATCAGTGCAGCAATTACAGAGATTACAAACTTACATTACAAACTAGTCCTCATTCCACACACAGCACCAAATCGATGTTTTCCCGCCATCTTTTGATTGACAGGATATAATCGGCCCTGATCACTGGAAGTTTTTAAACTATCAGTCGACAGTGTGAAAAATTACCTTTATTGGCCCATACATCGGTGCATCTCTGGTTTTGACCCTTGTCTATTCTACTTTTTTGGATTTTTGGATGTGTGCCGTCTTTGGACAGGGCACTTAATGCCGAGGCTAAATTACACACAACAAGTGCACATGCTGCAAGGGCAGAGTCAAGTTTAAGAGTATGCAGCTGGAGGAAGCTGATTACATCAAGCCTCCTTGACTGGCATGAAAATTTAGAAAGAAAATTCAGAGAAGAAAACACCAGATGTTCGCTACATAGTCTACTAATCCCACTCACTCTCTCTGTAAATTGTAGAAAGGGCCTGTCCTCCAGCATGATGTTGATCATCTGTCTGAATCATCCAAAAAGCACAGAAGAGCACCACAAGATATCCAAAAGAGCACAGACACTTGCCACTTTCTCAACTTGCAAAGTAAATATCAACCCCTACAGGGCTTATCTGTTGTCAGCATTTATTGCATTCAAGCTCTGCCTGGGGTTTTACATCACAACATATATTTCTGCTCCAATTATGAAACGCAAATTCTACAGCCTTTCCTGAGTATCTTTCATGTATGTACAGTGCTTTTCTGATCTGTATGTTCAATTTGCAAACCTTGGTGCAAATATCTCAGTTACATCAACAGTAGGTTTATATAATTAACCAAAATTAACCCACATTAAGTCAGTAATCTCAGCTAAAGCCATCAATCACAGAGCGGTAATTATTGTTGGTAAAAGCCTCTAGAGATCCCGAGCGAGAATATAAAGATACAGTATTATAGTTTTAGGAGCTGGTGGTTTATCGTTACCTGGCAGTGTCTGTGGGGATGCAATTCCCCTTGTTATATTTTTAAAAATGACAAATGTGATATAACTATTACTTACAGTCCATCAGCATTTAAGATTTATTCAGCACGTGTTAAACTGAGAATTCTTCTATCAAACCGAAAACAGGAGAATTAGTGTAATGCACGTATATGCACAGGCTTGCCAGATTGGGTTTTACCAGTTCTAAAACAATCATTATGCAACCGTCATTGCTTAAAACATTCCTAATTACTCTCAAAACTCTCAAACTGTGGCGAAATTAAAACCACCAGCATTTTATTTCTTTCCAGGCCAACGGGATTAACAGTTTTCCAATCGTCTACCCACAATCTGGCAACCCTGGAACTTTTAATTGGTAATGCAGTTGAGTGTTTAATGGTTTCAAAAAGCAAATCAGACATTATGGAAAAAATCAGTAGGCTTTACTTAAAAAGAAAAAAAACCAGCAGGAATGATACTAGTGAAAAAGATGTGTGGAGAAAAATGAAATGTTTACAGTATGTCTCAATAATTTGCCCACATGCTTATCCATGTGGGCAAATGGGTAAGCACCCTAACCCTAACCCATAACGTCCCTAACCCTAACCCCCCCTTTTTCTACAGTGGGATTTACGTGCATCCTGCTCTATGGACTTCACTCCAAAAATAGGCTTTACTAGAATCAGAAAATTTGATCGCATTACCCATATTTTATCCATGTTACACTCCCAGGAAAATATCACACATAAGCACAGAATCTCCCCACAGCGTTTGAGTGAACTTTTGGTCTATTTTCTTCTACCATGCCTGCTCTTCTCGACCTGCCTGTTTTCTGCTCTTCTGACTCACTTTCTCACCATTAGCATTTGTACTTTACAAAAATAGTTTATTCCCAAGACTCTTGCTTCACTGCATTATCTAACCTGTGTTCTATCTAATACTATCTAATACTGTAGATTTGTACCTAAAAACTGCTGCTGTAATCATGTGCTCATCCTAGAATTCTTTACACAGAGACAGACAGCACAATACTCATACACCCTTTCAACACAGTACTGTTTGTCTTTAATCTTCTACACCTGTATACTGTAATAGTTTATAATCCCACTATCTGCTATCACCCAGAAGAGGATGGGATCCCTTTTGAGTCTTCTTATGTCATAGCCCTGCCAGATGTCGCTTATTTCCCTGTGTTCCAGTCAGGCCCGGATTAAGAATTCAGAGGCCCCTGGGCACAATGTCTTGTAATCAAGGTTTTGAATTATAGGGTACTATATGTTGGAAACACCTCTTGCTTATATAGGATTTACACTGACAGGTTACAGCCCATGATCAGAACTTGAAGGACAATATCAACACCTGTAGATATTCTCCATCATACAGGATTTACACCACATGATTGCAACAATGCTTTGCTGGACAAGCAGCAACAGTCAGTACGTTTACATGGACAACAATATTTCAATATTAACCCAATTAAGACAATAATCTGATTAAGAAACTAGCATGTAAACAGTGATTATTGATGACCTTAATCCGACTAAATATTATCTTAATCATACTCGAAGTAAACACAGATCGAATTAAGACGTGGAGACATGTACACACCTTAATCACACTATTAACGTCGTGTGGGAGTTTTCACCGCATTTTGCGACAGGACACACAGCAGTGCTCAACCGTTTAAAGGCAAACAAGAGAGCACGGCTGTGTCCCAAACCTATACACGTATATCAGCTACTATATAATAGGTACGTACGCGGTTGGGGTCGCAGCGCACGGCTTCAAGCAGTCGTCAATCACAATATTGTCTAATTCAGAATAAGGTCAATAACTAGATTACGGCTGTCCATGTAAACGTAGTCAACATCAAGGCATTTCCCTGCGTAGGGTAACTCACAGCTAACCTCGGCCTCAGGTCGTGCTGCACTGCTGACACCTTCCTCCTCCAGTGCCTGGTTAACTTGCTCGTCATCTTCCACAAATTCTTCAGCCTGATTCTCCTCCTTGCTCCACTTGAAGAACATTTGAATAGATGCCACATGTCTTAATAAAGATGCCTCCCTCTCCTCTTTTTTCTCTTTTGTTACAAGCACCTCTCTCACTCATGTTGAACTAGGACACGACTCCCACAGTCCCCCGGTTCAGCGCTGGGTTCTCTGAAGACTTTCCACAAGGGCTTTCCACACTTGCTCTTGACCAATTATATCATTCTGTTTAGATTTAGAAATATTAGCGTGTTTTTATTGGTTACACATGGTGTCATTATCTGAAGACAGCGGCTATTTACACTAAGTGACAATAAATAGCGATATATTTCTATTTACACTAGCTTATATAAAAGTAGCTATAAAAGTTCTTTTCAATAAGTACACATAGTTGTTAGATATTATTTATACTTATAAATAGTGGCCGATACTATTTTCACCTCAGTATTGTTGTACAATATCAGGATGCCGTGTAAATGACTACATTTATTAAAATTGTTAAATGGGTGCCATCTTATTGGGACAATAAATCCCTTCCTACACCTTTCCCTAACACTTTATTACTAAACAGTCTTTAGGCACTTTATTTCCACTTTTCAAAATTTTTCTTAATTTTTATTCAGAATATACTGTAAATGTCTTTCCGATCTGATATGTGAGGGAAAAGGGAGAAGAGCGAGTTCGGCAAAAGTCGGATCCGAGCTCGGGTCCACCGCGTTAAAGACTATTTTCAGGTGCTACACTCCCCACAGCCTACACCACTGTAGGTATTAAGCAGAGCGCGTTTTATCTTGTGTGGAACAAACCAAACACTGCCCTCTGTTTTCGGCAACGTAAAAAAAGAAAAACGAAAAGAAAAGACAAAAAAAATGTTCTTCCCCTCGTTTGGGCCCCAAGTGGGCACAGACCCGGTACGACAGTGTATATAAACCCCAGTTCTTCAGCCAGTCATCGCCAGATCGTTCCGGTTTCAATGCGGTACACTTCCGGCCTTCCTCACGTTTGTTTTCATGTCATGTCCAGTGTTTTCTTTGTCAAATGTTCCTGTCTGTCTCTCCTCATGTTCCAGGTTCATTGTTCGCGCTGCGTGTCTGATTACTCGCTGCTACGCCCAGCCTCGCTTTATCTTCCTTGTGGTTCACCGACTCTACACTCATCTCTCATGTCGCCGACCTGCGTTCAAGCCCCGGCCTCGACAACACTCAAACCTAGCTCTCCAACTTTTCATCGACCCTCACGCTGCAGACCCCAGATTGAATTCTAACCCCAACTACACATTACCACACCCCAGCTTCCACTGCCCTCCAATAAATCCTATTAACCTTCTGTCTGGGTTCTGCATTTGAGTTCCATTGTCTCTGGGTCCCACATAACATCTTAAGGTTTCTTTTTTTTTTTTTTTTCCTTGCCACCGTCACCTCTATTTGCTCTTTAGGTATCTAAGTTTACTTCATGATTTCTATAAAAGCTGCTCTCGTGATAATGGCTGTTGTTAAAAATGCTATACAAATAACCGAAATATACCAACCTTATCTAACAAAGAATAGATTTATAATTTACTTTACATGTTCATCTTCCTATATATCTCTCCATGCTGCAGTGACAGAAAGGTGGAATAAGAAACACATAGTTTTAGAATTGTTCAGACATGGTCCTAAATTTCTGTCAGCATTTAAAATAAATATTTGTTTACACTTCATGAAAATTGTTGTACATACTCTGTGCAAAGCATGCTGGGAAATGGTGTGTGTATAGTATTCATATATAAGACATCTGGGCTTTTGTTGTTTTTGTTTTTTGAGTGTGCTGTTAGTATTACGTGGATATAACAGTGGAACAGAGTTTTCCTTGATCGTGATAAATCCACATCCGAGTCGAACATGAAAAGTATCATAGAGAAGGTATGGTAAATCCTCGATAAGTTCATATCTTGGCCCTTGGGACCCATCCAGCATGGAAGAGAGCCTTTCTGTTTCTGCCTGTCCCATGTAAGCACTGAGCTGCATGACTGAAATTGCTGTGAGACATCAAAAAACCATCTGTCCACTCCAGAAAAAAAACTGAGAGGGAATGACAGACGGAGAGAGGACGTCAATAAGAGAAAGAGAAAGTGAGAGAAATACGGTCAGAGATGGACAAGAGAGTGAGATGAGAGAAATCAGTGTTTTCTTCTCTGAGATTGCTGCTGGATTCACGTTATTCCGTATCAAAGCCGGAGCAGACGCAGCACCGTGACAATAAACAGAAGCGAAGAGCTCTAGGCAATTAAAATTTCTGTCAGGCAAGAACTTCTTACACACCAAAATTAATCAAAAACAGCATCCTCTGTCTGTGTGTTTGTGTGTGTGTGTACTGACCCCCTTTTTTGTGAACAGATTCAAACAGGAAATTATTTTCCATTTATTTTCAAATCAATTTCCATTTGTTAAAAGGTCCACAATGGAAGTAAAGCTCTGTAGCTTTATTGTGTTTATTCTCTGATTTTTTAATGTGTTTAATGTTTGCTGTGCATTGTTATGTACAGAGCTGTGGAAAGGTATTTGCCCCATCCTGATTTCTTCTGTTTTTGTGAATATCTCATACTAAATAGTTTTAGATCTTCAAATAAAATACAACATAAAACAAAGGCAACAAACAATACAGTTTTTATTTTTTATTGAAGCAAAAAAAGTTATCCAGCACCTATCACCACTGTGAAAAACTAATTGCCCCCTTAAACTTAAAATCTGGTTGTGTCACCTTTAGCAGCAAGAACTGTAACCAGATGCTTCTGATAACTGTAGATCAGTCTTTCACTTATTTATAGAACTAGGACTTATTCCTATGCTTTGGATCATTGTCTAGCTGCATAATCTAGTTACGCCTGAGTTTCAACTTACAGACTGAAGATCTGACATTCTCCTTAAGGATTTTCTGGTAGAGAGCAGAATTCATGTTTCCCTCAATTATTGCAAATTGAACAGGTCCTAAAGCAGCAGAGCATCCCCACACCATCACACTTCCACCACCATGCCTGATCGTAGGTATGATGTTCTTCTTGTGGAATTCTGTGTTTGGTTTACACCAGATGTAATGGGATCCCTGTCTTACAAACAGTTCCACTTTCGACTCATCAGTCCACAAAACATTTTCCCAAAAGTTTTGAGGATCATCAAGGTGTGTTTTCGCAAAATTCAGACGAGCCTTAATGTTCTTCTGGGTTAGCAGTTGTTTTCACCTCACCACTCTTCCATAGATGCCATTTTGGCTCAGTGTCTCTCTGATAGTGGAGTCATGAACAGTGACCTTTATTGATGCAAGAGTGGCCTGTAGGTCCTTTGATGTTGTCCTTGGGTCTTTTGGGACTTCCTGAAGAATAGTTGGAGGAATTTTAGAAGGTTGGACACTTCTGGGAAGGCTCATTACTGTGCCGACTTTTTCCATTTGGAGATAACGGCTCTCACTGTGGTTCTTTGGAGTCCCAAAGCCTTTGAAATAGCTTTGTAACCCTTCCCAGACTGATCTATTTCAATCACCTTCTTCCTCACCATTTCTGGCATTTCTTCCAATTTCAGCATAGTGTGTTACTGAGTAAGACCTTTTAACCAACTTCATGCTGTTGAAAAAGTTCTATTTAAGTGTTGATTTGATTGAACGGGGTTTGCCATAATCAGGCTTGGTTGCGTCTAGTCCAGCTGAACCCTATGTGAATGCAGTCTCATAGATTTGGGGAATTAGTCAATAAGAGGGAAAATCCATTTTTACACAGGCCCAGCTGGTATTGGATAACTTTTTTGCTTCAATAAATAATATTATCATTTAAAAACTGTTTTTTGTGTTTATTCAGGTTGCCTTTGTTTTATATTAGATTTTTTTTTAATTTCTGAAAAAAATTATTATGAGATATACACAAAAGCAGAAGAAATCAGGATGGGGCAAATACTTTTTCATAGCACTGTAAACAAAACATAGCTGTTACAGGGAAATAATCAATGCTGGGATGGTGTGATTACTTTCTAATAGGAGTGTAATGATACATTTAGTCACAGTTTCATTCGATACTGTACAACATTTGAATGAAGAAAAATGATTACTAATTGCTTTTTTTTTTATTATTTCTTTACAATTCCTGTCTAACAATGCAAAACAATGGGCATGTCTGTCTGTATAAAATGAACTAAATTCGAAATTGCTATGAAATGATTGTTATAATATTAGATTTAATATTGTGAACAACATGTACTACAGGTTCACCATACCTTAAAAATACATTTCAATTTTGATTCAATAAACAAAGTGTCGGGCCTGGGAACTTGAAAATGATTAACTGAAACATAATAAGAAATAGAGCTCCAAAGCCTGCTAAAATGGCCGGTTTCTGTGGCCTTACTGCAATAATCTGGCAATTGTTTAATGAATTTTTTAAAGCACAACACACTGTACTGTTTTTATCCATTTATAGTTAAGCAGTGGAACATGCAAAACTGCTAAACAGGTTAGTTCCTGTTATCATTTACTTTTAAGCAGCTATTAACACACATTCCATCACCAGCCTCTTTCTTTCTCTCTCTCTCTCTCTCTCTCTCTCTCTCTGTCTCTTTTTCTTTCTTTCTCTCTCTCATGAAGTTAGTATGACAAAAAAAAAAGTGTAAAAGAAAGACTGTCATGTAATAACAGGGAAATGGTGTAGGGGGTTATTAATATGGCTAATAAGTCTCTACATTCCCAATATATTTGATCCTAATAAAAATGCTGTGTACACAATAAACTGTACACAAAATTTGCATTTCAACTGTATTCCTTTTTTCTTGCATTCAATTGTAACTTGTATAACTTTTGAAAATTTGTTAATATGACATAGATTCTGCTGAGTCTGAAGGATGTCTTTGTTAAATGTGAATAAACTGATGTACGTGAACAGGACCAGGGTTGCCAGATCTTCCGTGAAATCCTAATAAAAAATAAGCAATATTAAAACACATAGTTGACCCGAACAGTTATAAATTACAATAACTGTTTAGCAATGCAGGTTTTTTTTTTTTCCATAACTTGCTAAGGATCTTTTATTTGGTAATAACCACAAATGAGAGACCTGTTTTACTCACTATTTTTCACAGTTGTCTTGGTACAGTATGTCTCTCTTTATCTGTATCTCTATCTCTCTATCTGTTTTCTCCCTCTCTTTGAATGATTCTGTCAGTGGAAATAATACTGCTGTCATTTCCTCCTCACAGCAAACTCTACACTGACATTATCAATCATCATGACAGAGGGACATTGAAGAGCTGGACAGCTGTCTGTCTCTCCCCTCTCTCACCCAATCGTGCAATCCTGCTGTTCCGGAGGAAACGAGGTCAGGTTTGGGGTTAGACTGGAGTTGGACGTTGAATCAGCAGAGATATGACTTCGACATACTGCACATGCTTTTATTGAAAGCGACAAGTGAGACAGAACAGCAACCAAGCACAAAGCTCAAGCACTTAACAGTGGCTCTGTGGCAGTGCAGGGATTTAAACTCACAGTATTACATTAGCTAACACATTATTTGTTTTTTGCTGTCAGGGGCTTAATCTGTCATTTCAGCTCTCACTGCAGCTTCATCATCTACTGCTGCTTAAGAAAGTTCCCCAGCTAGCTTACCGAGTGCAAGACGAAAAGCCAACAGGATTTTCCCCCAAGATTGGTTACTTTACATCTTCATTCAGTCTTAAGGCAGCTTTGAATTTAATGTCCAGGTTAGCACAACGGAATATGTATTTATATGTGTCAGTCACCTTCATGGTGCCCTTAACATGTTTTAAATTGTCAATCGAATCAAAATACTTAAAATATCATTATGAAAAGGAAAGCGAAAAGAGTGCCACAAAACAAAAGTGTTCACCCTACTGTACCTTCCACAGACTGTGACTTCGAATCCCGACAATGCCACAGCTATCCATGGAAAGGAGTCCAAGAGACCAAAACTGAGTGGGAGGTGTGGCATACTCTCTCTCCACTGTCAACCACATTGAAACTAGCCAATCGTGGGTGTCTGTGAGTGATGGTATGGAGAATCTTGTGATGCTGTGAACTCTGAGCTCAAGGCGGAAGATTTCACCCCAGATAAGATGCCAGTCCATCACAGGACTTCCATCCAACCAACCGTCCATTTTCTGTACCGCTTCTCCTATATAGGATTACCGGGAGCCTGGAGCTTATCTCAGGGGACTCGGGGCATCGGAAGGCACAATCGCACACACACACTCACACTATAGGAAATATGGCAATGCCAATCAGCTTACAACGCATTGTTGTTGGACTAGGGAGGAAACTGGAGTACGTGGAGGAAAAGCACTTCCAAAGAACAGGGAGAACATGCAAACTCTGCACACACTGGGCGGAGGCGGGAATTGAACGCCCAACCATGGAGCCCCCAACATCATGATTGTGCAGCAGGTAACACTGCCACCTCACAGTTCCAGGGTCCCCGGTTGGGTGACTATCATGTTCTGAGTTTCTGTACATGTTCTCCTTGTGTCTGTGTGGGTTTCCCCCAGGTTCTCTGGCTTCCTCCCACTGTCCAAAAAACATTCCAGGACGTGGACTGGCTACTCTAAATCGCCTTTAGGTGATTTCCACATTTAGAATGTGTAAATGTGCCTGCATGGTGCACTGAAATGGACTTGCATCCCATTCAGGGTGTCTTCCTGCCTCATGTCCAGCGTTCCTGGGATAGGTTTTAGATCCTGAACGAGATAAAGCAGTTACTGCATATGAATAATTCGGCATGTCAGGGGAATGTATGCCAAGAATATCATTGTGAAAGTAATCACATTCTAGTCACAGTCTTTAACTTATTTGATAAATAAATAGATCATCCACATCTTTTGATGGAATAGAAATTTTATTCACTTTGACCTCTGTGATTTAGGTGTATACATGAAAGATTAGGCTTTTGAAATGCTACATAGCTACTATAATGGTAACATTAACGAATTTGCACTCGAGTATTGTTTGTTAGCTCTCACAAAATATGTTGCATGCTTCATAACTGACATTTCAAGCTCCCACTAACAAACATTTCTAGCTTAACCTTCAAAGCCACGACACGGCGACTGTAACCAATAAAATTATTACTCGCTTCCCTCCTCCGACATCTCTCCATCCATCTTACTTTCTTTTCTCCGTCAGTCTGTCCTCTCTTCACCCCTCCTCTTCTCCTGCCAAGGCTCTCACTCAGAATGCAGAGAAACGGCTTTCTAATGCGTCCTTCTTTTTTTTCAGTTTACCCTTCAAGTTATCCCTCTCTCCCCTGCACTTTCTCTCTCAGTCTCTATAACTGGCACAGAGAAATGAGTTTAGTCATGTAAATGCAGTGCTAAAGGAATGTCATGTAGAGAATGCTAATATGATTAGCCTGAGAACTGGATAATCCTTGCTTACCAAATCAGGCTTCAGGATAACTTAGCTTAGTCTAGGCTAAAGGAGAAGCACAGGGTCATACACATACGCACATTCTCTCTCTCTCTCTCTCTCTCTCTCTCTCTCTCTCTCTCTAATGAAATGAACAGCCAAAAGCAATCTCTGCACGTAGTGTATATATGAGAGTGACAACATCTCCACCCCCCACCCCCCGCTACCGAAGTAAAGCTCATGCTGAATGTTAATAGCAGCACAGATCAGCGTCTTAACCAAGCCCTCAATGAAACAAACTGAAAATATTTAACATTACACTCAAAAGAGCTCAAATCAGAACACTCCAAATCAAATACAAGGTATTAAAATATATTAACATACACTGAAATGTCCTGAAAATAAGAAGCAACACAAAATAAAATTCTATAGCCACAGTTTTAGTACTATACATATATATAGATAGCTGGGCCTGTGTGAAAATGTATTTGCCCCCTTAATTACTAATTCCCCAAATCTATGAAACTGCATTCACAATAGGGTTCAGCTGGACTAGACGCTGCCAGGCCTGATTACTGCAAACCCTGTTCAATCACAAAATTTTCAACAGCATGAAGTTGGATGAAAGGTCTTACCCAGTAACACTCGATGCTGAAATTGAAAGAAATTCCAGAAATGATGAGGAAGAAGGTGATACGATAGTCTGTGAGTGGTTACAAACTTATTTCAAATGCAATGAGAGCCATGATCTCCAAATGGAAAAGCTCGACACAGAAGTAAACCTTCCCAGAACTGTCCAACCTTACAAAATTCCTCCAAGAGCATAGCAACTACTCTTCCAGGAAGTCCCAAAAGACCCACAGGCCTCTCTTGCATCAATAAAGGTCACTGTTCATGACTCCACTATCAGAAAGACGCTGGTCAAAAATGGCATCCAAGGAAGAGTGGTGAGGTGAAAACCACTGCTAACCAAAATGAACATTAATGCTTGTCTGAATTTTGCCAGAACACACCTTAATGATCCGCAAACCTTTTGGGAGAATGTTCTGTGGACTGATGAGTCAAAAGTGGAACTGTTTGGAAGACAGGGGTTACATCTGGCATAAACCAAACACAGAATTCCACAAGAAGAACATCATATCTATGGTCAAGTATGGTGGTGGAAGTGTGATGGTGTGGGGATGCTTTGCTGCTATATATATATTCGGATTTCGTTTCATTATGATGTGTTTTTATGGTCTAATACTGCAGCGTGTGTGCATATTTGCATTGCTTTAACCCCTCTCTGTAATTCCCGCCTTCTCGCACACCAATTATAAAAGGCTTGCAGCAACTATTGGCCAAATTCCTGCCTCTCAACTCATTGCCTTCTCTCAGCGAACACGTGAAGGTGAAGCAATGTATTATATGATATATTTGATGCTAATAGTGTGTCCTTTTCAGTGTATTAAAGTCTGAATTGATAGTAACACTGTTTTGAATGCTATTAAGATAGATAGATATAGTCCTCTAAGGCATGGGAGAAAAATTTTATATTAAAAGCCATGAAGTAGACTGTAACCTGCAAAGCGGAGTGTGTGTAGCACTGAAGCACGACACTAATGCATGAGCACAAACTTGTTTATATCCAAAATGCTCCACTGTGTACAAGGGGCTGGGGAAACTGGTGCGAATACTTAAAAGGTTTAGTTTCATTCTAATTTATTGTCATTATATGCTGTATTTGCATGCTTGCAGTGTAAATTCTGTCCTGTATTATAATAGTGATCTATTAGTAACATGTCAAGGCCACGTAGTTCCTCACTCGCAATGTAGACCTGGTGATGAACAGTGTAGTGCAAGTAAGATCAGTAATGTCTAATTAAAATGGTATGATCAAAGTAAACATAAGTAAAACAATATGCCTAAAGGCAGTGAGTAACAGAAACTATGAGGTGCAGTGAAAGTGAGATTTTATTATTAATTTAGGACTGTAGTATAATTATCAGTGCATCCATAACATATATATATATATATATACATATACATATATATATATATATATATATATATATATATATATATATATATACACACATATATATATACACATACACACACACACACACACACACACACGCATATATATATATATATATATATATATATATATATATATATATATGCTATTTCCTAATTATGATATAGAGGAATATAGGAACACAGGATATAGAGGCCAGGAACAGAAACTGAGGGTTGATGATATGAAACATTAATATTCATACACATACTTACACACGCTGTCAGAATGAATTACTAATGTTCTGAGCCAATGCCTTCCAACATTGCATTACGGAGCATTGATATGCTCCATGATGATGATGAGGAGGAGGATGAGGAAGAGGAGGAGGAGGATGAGGAGGGCAAGGAGGAATGCTGGGTTTGTATCTTTCGTGTTCTTCATACAATGATAAAGCTGAGGTCCTTAGGGTTTAAAAATTGTTTTCTTATGCATTCCAGAAACCCTGAATTGAAAAACACTGAATTCATTTGGGCAGGTAACACTTAGCTGCCTAGTGAGCTCAGCAGGTCAGTCTCCATCCTGTCATGGCCATGCATTTACATTTCCATACAACCATAGCATGCTGGCTAGCATAGCTATGCCCTCCCTATCATTCAAGGAAAACTGCATAAAAATAAGGCTCGTGTTTTTGCATCCACATCGCCTTACTTTATCATTTATATATATATTATACTTCTCTGTAACTAAGACCAGCAGCAACACCAATGGTTGTAAGTAAAAATACACCGAATGGTATGAAGTAGAGGATGGTGCTGATTAGTTTCTAGCTCAGACTGTAGATTCACACAACCTATCATTGAGATTCTTGAATTTTCCCTGATACATCCATAACATGAACATGTCATCAGCAGGGACTGAGAAAGCACACAGAAATACAGCCTTGAATGCAATAAACATGAAGAACATACAGTGTATTCGTTTCTGGATCACTGATTTTTTCAAAATGCCTTCGGATGAGAAACTAGAAGTAAACAGAAGAAGCAAACATTTTACGATCAATATACTAAGTGCAAGCCCAGCGTTTCTGTTTACCACGCTTGCTATATGAAAAGAGACACAGCTTAATTGCAGTTTTGAAACACCTGACTTCAACAGTTGTGAATGTTAATGCTGTCCTGCAGAGAGCATGATCACTACAAAGAAAACCCCTTGCTACAGTACAAACCTCAACCATTTCATAATATGCTAAGTTACCAATTATTAGTTTTTTTTTTTTTAGCCCTCCCATTCAATATCTTTACCAGCCATCACTAACCACCCTTTACACCATGTGTATAGATCTTTTACCTAGTATATGTTTAAATCTCTGGACATACTTTTAAATGTCTAGACTGAGACTTTTCATCAATATCCCTCTGTTCATTTACTGACATTCTGACTAGTCATTTGTCAATGTAAATGTTTGACATCATTTTAATTATTAACATTTCTCACCATATGGTCTTGAACACAGATCTACTTTACTGAATTATTATAGCTCTAATACAGTACTCTGAGAAACAGCTTTGTTTGAACATCCCTTGCCAATAAGGAAACATGTATTGGTGTCTTATAATTAGACCATAATAAGGTTTCTTAGCAGACTGTCTGCCATATGCTGTCTGAACAAGTAGTGAACAAACACTACCCACAATGCAGTATACCTAAATCCGTGGATACATTAGACACGTTAAAAAATCTCAACAGGTTATAAAAAACTATAGACTGTACAGCCCACAGAGGGAGTTGGAGGTGAGTAGAATACCAGTTGGCACATACTGCCAAACTAATAAAGTGGGAGTTGAAAAAGTTTGTACAAAGTCATTTTGAAATGATATTTTTGCCACTGTATTTTATAAGACTTGTTTACCGCATTACTGTTGAAGTCAGATATGGTGTATGAAATTCTAACTTCCTAGTTTAAAAGCCCATTTATACTCGACACATGACTTTGCGTGTGCGTGCAGAAGCAGTAGTGAGCATGCGAGATCTTATGGAGGATTAAGAGACGTCCACTAGATGACATGTCTGAATCAAAACATCATGGTTTCCTGGTCAAACTGTAACGCATGGCAACGTTAAACAAGCCCTGTGTCTCTTTAAAACGTTCTGCCTTCAGCATGACTGTTGTCATGATCCGTGCTCCAAACTGAAAACCCTCACCGTACATTTGATTAAAGTATTTACTTACCTATATGCTCAAGAAGACTGGTACACACACAAAACAGATGTTTTGTTATGGTTAAAGGCTATGTGAGGGTTTTTTAATTCAAACACAGACTGTAAAAGGAAAACCGGTGAGTTTCAACACACAATGATAGTCTAGAATAGTATAGTAAAGTATATGAGTAAGCAATCTGCGGAACAAAGGTAGTATCTGTATTCAGAATTATAACCCAATGAGGGTGTGGCCTAAACTAGAAAAATTGTTTTTCATTCTTCTTTTTGGAATTAAATATGAACACTATCACTTTGCCTCCCAGAAATACTGGAAGACAGTGGAAAGAAGCTCCCGTGTTTCTCCAAGAGGTAGGAATGCCAGCACTTTCAGCATGGCATGTAAACTGTGACAGTTCCTCAACCTCAACTACATCACTCAAGTTAATAATGAAAGATGGGCAATAAACTGGGTTTTTTTTTTGTTTTTTTTGTGCTTGCACAGTAATTATTTTTGTTTGCACTTCATCATAATATTTGATAAGAAATCTAGGGTGCCCTCCAGTAATATTGGCACCCTTGGTAAATATGAGCATAGAAGGCTGTGAAAAGTTGTCTTTATTATTTAACCTTTTGATCTTTTGTTTAAAAAAGTCACAAAAACACTCTGTTCTCATGGATATCAAACAATTGCAAAAAAATAAAAATAAAAAAAAAACCCACAGGTTTATCCAAATAAATTTGACTTTGTCAAGATAACGGCTCAGAGTCTTCTCCTATAATTTGGTTGGCACAATCGCCTCAGCAAACTCCTATTATTATACTGGTGGAAAATGGGCGTGGCTAGATTCAAGATTTCAGGATTCTTTAATCTAGCCACGCCCATTTCCCACCCCAGTTTCCACCAAGAGCACCAGTTCAAGTTCTTCCCGCTTTCTGGTCTTCTCATCTGTTTCCAATTCACTTACATGTACATTACCGTTCTGTTAGTCTCATTGCTACTGTAAGTCAGTCCAGTAGTTTTCCTACTCATTCTTGGACTGTTTGTTTTCTGTAGTGATTTCACTACAAGCTCGTTTTTAGCTCCGACCTGGCCATGATGGTTTTGCTTTAGAATTTCAGTGTTATTCATACGAGTTCTAAAATGATCAGCTTAAAATACAGTATAGCAACCAACACCAAAACAGCTGCTGTTCAACAGACTGTATGATCATTTACATGCGTCCTGCTCCTGGACTTCCTCTGCACATCTCTGTGAGATTTTATTGCCATGTATAATGGCAATAAAAGTATATAAGCTCACCATAACATGCAGTATGCCTCATCAGACTTCATAATCGCTCTGACAATCACAAGTGATGAGGAAAATAAAGATGATGGCTGAAATAAAGGTTAGGCAGCTCAAACCGACTGTTATTAATGAGCAGAAGAGTCATTAAAGGACAGCTGAGGAGTCCAATATGATATGATATGATATAAAATGATATGCTATGATGCTGCTGCACGTTTAACTGTCATTATGTGTGTGTTTATGTGTCACTGGGCAGAGAGATGAAGAGACCCTGAAGGATAGAGAGGGGGAAAATGTGCTAGTCAGTTCACTGGAGTCAGACGTGAGTGATAAGTGTGACTGAAAAATGAACCGATGGAGGGGAGGGGGGGAATAATAACAGAGTGACACTCTCTTTTCATCACAGAGGACAGCGAGATGTTGAGAGAGGAGGTGGGAAGGAGGTGGGGTTGCTTGGAGGAAGAGATTTCACATCAATCAACAACAGAAGAGCAGAAAAGAAAAGAGAAGAGGAGACTTGTTACATGAACCCGTCATGTCAAAAAACAGAGAACTGCAGGTTTTCACTTGACACAAACTCTCTCTCTCTCTCACACACACACACACACACACACAAAGTAAAACAAACTATACAGTCTCTGAGAGAGAGAGAGAGAGAGAGAGAGAGAGAGAGAGAGAGAGAGAGAGAGAGAGCAAAAGTGGAGATGGAAAAATAATTGTTGCAGGTACCCATCATATCTAAGAGGCTGCAGGTTTTCACTTCACACACACACACACACACACACACACACACAAAGAGCAAGCTATAGACTCTGAGAGAGAGGAAGAGCACAGAACTAGCTGAGCTGCAGGAAAAATGTGCTTGCTGTGCACCATATGCAACACAAACATGCACCCTGAACCCAGGCACCTCACTGCTGTTTCTGCCCACAGCAGGATAAAGCAGTTAATGTTGTATTTTACTTAATGTAAGTTACAGCGTGCACACACACACACACACACACACACACACACACACACAGACTGATACCTGCGGCCTTACTGCAAGCTGATATGATCAGGAGTTATTACTGCATCTCCACAACGCTCCCAGAAGCATGGCCACGGTAGAGGACACATTAATAACAGCAGTGTCTGCTAAGTGTGAGTGAGCAGACAAGTGTTACTGATCCTGCAGTTACTAACCTTACATACACCCCTGACTGATCAGCCTCTCAGTCTCTTCTGCCACAATATTTGGAGGCCAAAACAACAAGATAAACAAATGGTCTGATAGTGTGTATGCGCATGTGTGTCTTTGTGTGTGTGTGTGTGTGTGTGTCAGTGTAGTTCTTCAGGACGGTGTAATTCTGTGCGCGTGTAAGACACAGTGATGATGAGATTCAGAAGGTGTGATATTTCTGCAGTGTATTTATTCTCTCGCTCTCTGAGGAGTCAGAAATCAGGAAGGATGTGCAAGTGAACGAGATAGAGAGAGTCAAATAATAACAAGCGCGTGGCAAAGTGTGATCCCTCAGGAGGAGTGTAACACAATGCATAGACATGAGAAATTATCACACACACACACACACACACACACACACACACACACACACACACACATACAGTGTATCTTTACTCATGTCTTTTAAGCTCTTTTACTCAAACATACACACACATTTGTTTAAGACTGGGGATTTTCACAGAGCAACTTTACAGAAACGTAGCTGTAGATGTACAGTACTGTGCAAAAGTTTTAGGCACAATGCAAAGAAATGCTGTAGAGCAAAGATGCCTTCAAATAGAATGAAATGAAATGTTTCTACATCGAAAAGTACCATAAAGAGCAGTAAACAGTAGTAAATGAAACAAAGCCAACATTTGGTGTTGTAATAAAAATAAAAATAGTACAATAGTACAATTACTGGTGATATGTTTTATTGAGCATCTTGCAGAACCAGCCAGAGTTCGTCTGGTTGCTTCTTATCTCGCAGCAAAACCCAGCAGCCTTCAGGTCCTTTCACACTGAGCGCGAAGCGAATCGCCGACGACCGGTCCATTCACACCGAACGCAAATGATCACTATCAGCTAATAACTGGCGCTGACCGAGAATGCATTTTTTACTCCTACGCACTAGGTGGCGCTAATCACTATTCAGCTGATCGGCCGACCGTCTTTAACCACTGAGAAGAGCAATTACGTAAATGTTGGCGCACAGAGCTTAATTGGCGCTGTTTTATTATGGATGAAATAATGTGAAATATAATGCAACACAGTAGAGGAACAAAACCCGAGTTTAATGCCCAAGACCAGCCCACTTTTTATTTCGTGGTGGAAGAACTTTGATAAATAAAGGGAAAGTTCAGTTCTTACTATCCTGTTATATTTATTACTGACATGTTTCAACAAGAATATAAAGATAAATAATAAATGACACTGTCATATTTTTTTCTGCGACAAAAAGTCCAACTGTAACATTATGGGGAATTTATTTATTTTTTTGCATTCAAATAAATATGAAGTAAGAAATATACTTTTTTTGGCAGTTACCTCGTGGCACAGCAGAGGTTTGTTTGCATCACCGTGGTACATGCACTTGTGTGTGTATGTGTGTGTGTGAAAGAGACACAGAGAGAGAGAGAGAGAGAGAGAGAGAGAGAGAGAGAGAGAGAGAGAGAGAGAGAGAGAGAGAGAGAGAGAGAGAGCATGCGCGCTGAGGCAAGTGATGTGAGAAAACGACACTTGATACGCACACCATTTTATCTGTAAAAAAAAAAAAGCCAACTGGATGGAAACATGTGGGAAACAGCAAATGTCGCAAACCTTTTTTTCGCACTTTCACTTTCTGTGCTACAGCTCCACCAATCTCGCCTTTTTGTGCAACGGCAGCGGCTTCAGGCACATGATCTGTAGCTCAAATGTAATTGGGCGGCCCGTTTCGTTGTGGAGCGACAGGAAATTGGTCGGGGGAAAAAAATGTCGCGTCGTCGTGACGCAAATGATCACACCCGGTGTGAACAGCTCCATAGGGATCTATTGTTTCGATTCAAGAGCGTCATCGCATCACTTAATTGTGCTCAGAGTGAAAGGACCTTTAATTATGTCTTTTGTCTAAATAGTGGTCTCTTATGTAATACGCTGCTTTCTTTAATGACATACAAACATTTTTCTGTTACATTTAATTTTGTGCTAGAAAACTAATGTTTGGGAATCTAAAATGTTTTTGTACTGACTTGATAACATAGAAGTCGTAAAATAAAAGATCTATAACAAAGTCTGAACAAAAACTTTGAAGAAAGCAGCATATTACGTAAGAAGGCTGCTGGGTTTCGGTGCAAAAATAAGACGCGAGTGCGACAGTCAAAGACCCCAAAAGAACCGTGGCTGGTTCTGCAAGATGCTCAATAAAACTTACAGTTAATTTCCTTATAAAACTGCACAAATTGTACCAGAGACTATTATTTTTGTCGCACCAAATATTGACTTTGTTTCATTTGCTACTGTTTACTGCTCTTCACTGTAATTATTTATTTTTTATTTTTTTAATGTAGAAACATTTCATTTCATTATATTTGAAGTCATCTTTGCTCTACAGCATTTCTTTGCATGTGCCTAAAATGTTTGCACAGTACTGTAGCTCTGAACATCTACTCTTGGCTTTAGCCTTCAGTTTCACCCGTGAATACTGCATTTGTTGTTAAAAAAGGATAAGCCAAAATGAAGATCAGAGAGCTGTCTATGGGAGAAAAGCCATTTTGATGCTGAGGAAAGAAGGAACATCAATCAGAGGCACTGCACAAACACTGAGCATAGCCAATACAACAATTTGGAATGTCCTGAAAAAGAAAGAAATCACTGGTGTACTGAGCAAGAGACACTGAATGGGTCAGCCAAGGAAAACAACAACACCTGATGAGGGGAAACATTGTGAGAGCTGTGAAGAAAAACCCTAAAACAATAGTCAACAACCTCCACAGGGAAGGGGTGAAGGTATCACAATCCACCATGTGAAGAAGACTTTGAGAGTAGAAATATAGAAGTTATACCACAAGATGCAAAACACTCATCCGCTGTAAGCCAGATTCTCATATCCATCTTTTGATCTCAAACGCAAATATCTTTGGTGTATAGCACAAACAAATATAAAGAAATAGTTTCAGAGGGGGCTGTAGCTTGCTGCTAAGAAATAAAATACACAGCCTCATCATCAAACAGCCCTTGTATCACTTTATTTAAATATTAGTATACATTTTAAATACATTTTAAACATAGAGTCATGTGAAAAAATATGTACACCCCATGGAAATTGTTGCCTTTTTTGACATATTTGGACAAGCAAACATTTTATCCTTTTTGAAACAGTGCTAATTAATGAAGAAAACGTAAGTGCACCCTCGGCCTCAGAAACTAGTATTGCCACCTTTAGAAGAAGTAATTTCTTGTAGGCGTTTTGCATAATTGTCCACCAGGCTTGCTGGAATTTTTGACCACTCTTCGATGCGATATTTTTTCAGTTGTAAGATGTTTGAGGGTTTTCTTGTATGTTCTGCCCGTTTCAAATCCTCCCACAACATTTCAATGGGATTCAAATCCAGCCTTTGACAAGACCATTCCATAACCCTCCATTTCTTCTTTTTGAGCCATTCTGTGGCGGATTTGCTAGTGTGTTTAGGATCATCATCCTGTTGAAAGATCCACTTTCGGTTCAACTTCAACTTTTGGACAGATGGCCTCACATTATCTTCAAGCACACTTTAGTATGATGTAGAATTCATAGCTGAATCGATGAATGCAAGCCGCCCAGTCCCTGAGGCAGTGAAGCAACCCCAAACCATAACATTTCCACCACCGTGCTTCACAGTTGGTATGAGGTGCTTCTCCTGAAAAGCTGCATTTGGCCTGTGCCAAACATGTAAAAAACACATCTGCTGCTACTGTGGCCAAACAGCTCTATCTTTGATTTGTCTGTCCAAAACACATTATTACAAAAAGCCTGGTCTTTGCCTATATGCTCATTGGCAAACTGTAGTCTCTCAAAGGCTTTTTCCTGGCACGCCTCTCATGCAGGTCAAATTTGTATAGAATCTCTTGTAGAATCATGTACTTTGACACCAACAGTTGCAAGACTTACTAGCAGATCCTGTGATGAAATTTTAGCAAATTGGCAGTCATTTGAAATCTGCGCCATGTGTAGATGATTTTCCTTACAGTGGAATGATTTATTTCAAATAATTTGGAGATCTTTTTAAATCCCTGGCCAGACTCATAGTCATCCACAACCTTTTTTCTGAAGGCCTTACAGATCTCTTTAGAACTTGGCATGATGACACCACACACCTCAATAACAAACGGAACACCAGACACTAGATATGAGAGGGGTATAAATAAGACAGATTCCACCTGCACTCCCTAAGCAGGTTCTAATCACTGGCACCCGATCTTCAACACCTGCTTCTAATTTTATATTTTGAAGGTGTGATAAATGTAGGAGTTTACTTACCTTTTCCATGTGACTGATCTGTTGATAGAGTGTATCACCTTTATTAATAAGCACTGTTTCAAACAGGATCAAATGTTTGCTCGTCCAAATATGTAAAAGAAGCCAACTATTTTCATGGGGTGTACTTACTTTTTCACAAAGTAAATCATATATATCTGTGGACAGAAGGAACATGCACACAAGTGATAATAGTAGCACTTGCTCCAGGGCCAGAAGAGACAAAATACAAGTGAGATGCGTGACTTAGTGCTTGTTGTGAACGTTAATAACGACCAGTATAGTAACCTAGACAGAAACCGTGATGGTAAAAAAAAAGCGGGGGGGGGGGGGGGGGGGGGGTTACCCTTTTAGGGTTGCATGAATATTATTATGTGCATACTATGTGACTAATGTTTGTAATGTCATAATTCATAATCCTGATTATTTTACTATGCACCATGGCACAGATATTGACTCTATCAACTGAATATTACACCCAGTAAACAGCCACTGTGTCTCTGTGTGTGTGTGTGTGTGTGTGTGTGTGTGTGTGTGTGTGTGTGTGTGTGTGTGTGTGTGTGTGCATCCATGTGTGTTTCCCCTCTGTGCTGGCCTGGCTGTTTGCCCTGTCCTTACAGAAATCACCAGGGAGAATGTGGACAGAAATAGAGAGTTTGTCCTATTGATCTTCTCCTCTTCTCTATGGCTCTTTAATTAACCTCCACACAAGAACCCACAGACAGTAAATGCCCACACACGCACACACACACACTCAAACTAGAGCATCACAGCATAGAGATGTCATGCTCTGGGACAAAAGGTGAAGTTCTGTCTCTTTCCCTCAGTCAAATGCACTCTTTCTCTTATTTGCTTTGTATGTGTGTGTGTGTGTGTGTGTGTGTGTGTGTGTGTGTGTGTGTGTAGTTTATGCACTGTCCTTGAGTATAAACAATACATGCAGAAGTAACGCTCCAGTCAGACATGCAATCAACCCTGATTACCTTCTTTACCAAAAAGAGAGGAAGACAAAGATATAAGATTAGCGAGATCAAGAGAGAGAGAGAGAGAGAGAGAGAGAGAGAGAGAGTGAGAGAGAAACTGTTTGTGTCCCTCATCCTGTGCGTCACATGTCAATGATGCAAGACGCTGCAGTAGGGAAAAGCGTCTGTCTCTAAATCGATTTGAGACTCATGACAGGAGGTTGTGATATCACAACACCTTTATGTCACAGCATGTTCCTCTGGCTGTCTGTTCCTCTTTTACCTCTTGTCGCCCTCCATCTTCAGACAGCCAGAGGGGTCAGAATTGCTATCTTGTCATTTTGTTCTTATCCAATTTGTCTATAGCAGACCTCAGAGTCTGACCAAGAACATCATGATCTGATGATCAGTCACAGGCATGGGAAAAACATATTATGAGAGAGAACACAATTTATTTTTGTCAATCTTAAAGCTGCAGACACCACATTTTCTGATAGACATCGCAGGAATATGTCTGTGATTCTGGATACTATCATCAATCATCCCAAGCTTATACGATACAATACTGTACATGACATCTATTATACAGCAGTTATTTCCAGTCCACGTATTAGCATATTTCCAAGAGTGCTTTTTATTTAGTATAACTGCACTGGGATTCTTCACTTCCTCTCTGTTTTTCAGAAAAGAATATATATATATATATATATATATATATATATATATATATATATATATATATATATATATATATTACTTCAGGAAGTGTGTTACTTCTTGCTCGCATTTTATTACGGGGACAAATGGACAGGGAATTTAGGGGGGCCATGTAAGGCCACCTCGGTGTTGGTTGGCAAAGCCTACGTGGCAGTGGGTCTCACTTGTGGGTCGCTGCATACAATGGCTTACCAAGTAGGAGGCCTACCAATCAGACCTGCCGAATGAGCGTGACAGTGGGGAGCGAATTGGGCCCGAGGCAGTGGTGGAGCTTCGCCAAGCCAAGGATTTGTCTTGTCAGGCAGAGAGGCACCTAGTGCTCAACCTCTTAGGAATGTGGGATAAGGATAAGGACTCCCTGCTGGACACCCCTGTTGAACCTTCCGGCCTGTTCGGCGGCGGGGTTACACCATCACCGACAGGTTTTTGCGAGGCGAAACAGCAAACGGCGGCGTTCAGCCAGTTCCTTCCCCGTTGTATCGAGTTCACCAACAGTAGTGTGAGGGAGGCGCAGAGGAAAGTGTGGTGGCCCGCCTCCCAGGGGGACCAGGCAGCTACAGTCGCGGCCTGCTAGTAGGCCCGATCTAAAAATGATCATTAATACCATGCAGGCAAAGAAGGAGCAGTCCTGATGGGCCGCGGAGGGAAGTATCAGGGGATGTGAGGTTGTTAGGGTTGTTAGCCCGCAGTATTACTGTAGGGCCACCCCTAGCCAATATCATTCCAAGTATCCCAATATCATTCCAAGTTTTCGGTCCCCTCTGGTCAGCAAGCTATCACAGGGCAACGAAAATCATATGTTTTCCCTCCGACAGAATGTGGAAAAGTTAACGTCACTAAAAGACCATTTGGCCGTGTGGAAAAATTTTTCCAAGGGTTATAAGGGTTACTGGGTCAAGTTCAAAGCTCGATAAAGCAAGATAAAGCTGGGTCTGGGCATTCCCTCCATTCTCTATGGGAGACTGTTGGGGCTTATAGCAGCAGTAGCCAATACCATTGGGCCTATTGCACATAACACCGTTTCAGTGGTGGCTCATGGTCTCTGGCACAGCCCTCAGCTGTCATTTTTAAAAAATCATATAAATTAC
The DNA here is from genome assembly GCF_001660625.3 of Ictalurus punctatus. Lineage (NCBI taxonomy): Eukaryota > Metazoa > Chordata > Actinopteri > Siluriformes > Ictaluridae > Ictalurus > Ictalurus punctatus. The sequence goes on from NC_030429.2 coordinate 8,755,590, forward strand.
CTAGAAATGCGGGCCATATTCCTAGCACTGAAATTCTTTCTTCCTCAATTGAGGGGTCACCATGTGTTAGTTGTGACCAACGATATAGTGGTGGTCTCATAAGTCAACCACCAGGGAGGGTTATGTTCGCTCCCCCTGTTCAGGCAGGCCCAACTACCTCTTCTCTGGGCAGAGGGAAAGTTTTTGACAGTGAGTACAATGTACATTCCAGGCAACCGGAATGTGGGGGCAGACATCCTGTCAAGGTAGGGTCTGAGTAATATCCCTGGTAGATAGCACTCCCTGGGAGATCCCCATTCACAGGGATCTACTGACTCAAGCCAGAGGGTTGATTTATCACCCTCTGCCGGAACTATGGAAACTGTGGGTCTGGACCATGCAGGGAACCAGCACATAGATTCTGGTCTGTCAACCGAGGTTGTAGAGACCATGTTGAATGCTAGTGCACCATCACGAGAAAATTGTATTCACTCAAGTGGTGACTTTTTGTCTTGTGGTGTGAGGAATGTCAGTTAGACCCAGTAGACTATGCAATAGCTACAGTCCTGGAGTTCTTAGAGGAAAGTTTCTCAGCAGGGTTGGCTCCATCTACAATTAGGGTCTATGTGGCCGCCATTTCGGCCAACCACACCCTATTGATGGAGCCTCTGGGGCAACATTCTCTAACATCAAGGTTTTTGCGTGGTGTCCCTTGACTGATACCCATCTGCAAACCATGCAGACGTGGGACCTTTCTGTGGTCCTGGAAGGTCTGTCAGTTGCCCTATTGAGCTTCAGAGAAGCTTCTGACTCTAAAGGTAGCTCTCCTGCTGACCCTGATATCTCTCAAGCGAGTAGGAGATCTACAAGCTCTCTCTGTTGCCCCTTCCTGCCTTGACTTTGCCCTGGGATTAGCCAGGCTCTCTATACTTACGTCCACCACTCCAGCCAGTGGCATAAGTCAGAGCAGTTGTTGGTCTGCTATACCGATGACAGTAGAGATGATGCTCTGTCAAAACCACATATCTACAGTTGGATAGTGGAGACAATCTTATGATTGGAAATTTTGTCAACAGTGAGGTAAATATCTGATCACACACTGTGAGTAAATGTGAAACCATGACACTGTATCAATCCTAGACCACTGTTCCAATCTATTTTTCCTTACACACTCCACACTATTCCAAATCTCAACGCTTGTGTTCTCTACGCACTCATCACTATCCTAATATAAAATTCCCCAACATTTTCTGAGCAGTATTCCAAGCCCCATGTTCCCGGTCTCCTACATTCGTACATAGGTGTCCTCTATGCTCCTACCATTATTCCAATCCCCATGTCCCACACAAACGCTGAGTCTCCTACACTCTCCCCATTGACCAAAGCTCAGTCACAGTTCAGCTTATCCCTTAAAGCCATTACAAACCATTCAGAAAGCGAGTGAATGAGATTTCTTAGACGCAGTCATACAGCAGGATAATAATATATTTAAGTGCTGAATGTGATAATAATTTTCAGTCTTACGAACAGATGACCATGAGTGAGTTGAGATGAGTCTGAAAGTACCGGGTGCATTTCAGAATAACACTATGGCAGTGACAGCATTTAATTTTCGAAAGCAGTATGGTGCCGTGCTCCTGTCTGATAATTTAGTCTGTGCTGTGGATATAAAGAAACAGTAACTAAGGAGAGACTTCATGTTCACGCTGGGTGTTGAATTAGAATTGAAACTGATAATCTGGCCCCAGTGGCATAGTTTTATTTATGAACAGACATTTCATTTCCAACATGCATGAATCAATATACTACCTATAATAATACGCTATATAAAGGAAAATACGTGCAATTATTGGACATTGAGTACTTCCATTCAAATGAGAATTATAAAAAAATAAAAAAATAAAGAATTATTTAAAATCACTTACCTGTGTTACGAAATGGATCAGGCATAAAAGATATGAAAGAGAAAAGAGAATGGAAAGGAGAATTATATCATACATACATATAATGCAGCTTAGGTAAACAAATAGTTTAGGTCAGATATATACTATACCATACAGTATATTATCTACAATATGATCTAGTACTAAAATATACATTTCATAATGTATTAATTAGAGGAGAAACAGGAGTAGGATATGTGTAGGATGTTTGTAGCTGTCTACAATGCAAGCACTCTGATGTTCAAAATTCGAATTTTACAAAGTTTACCTAGCAACTAGCCTGACACACACAAAAACACACACACACACACACACACACACACACACACACACACACACACTATGTAAGACAGACAATACTACACGGTGTGAACATTAAGTTAGGAATAAAACTCTTGTTTTTATGTAAAAATATTACGAAGAAACCGGAGACAAAGCAGTCAACAATGTACAAGCTGAATGTTATTATAACATCAGGAAGTGTTTTATTCCCCTTTTACCACTTTTTTTTCTTTTTTTTTTCTTATTATTCCTCTTTTTTTTTTTAAATTAATGAATGACAAGCTGTACATTTTAACCATTTATAGTTACATCGAAGCTTATGGAACGTCTGTAATAAATAAATAAATAAATAAATAAAAAGTACGTTCATGTTATGACTTACATTAAATCAATCATAAATCCTTCATAAACTGTTTTATGAGATTTTCTCTTTGACGGTTACAAATCTCTGACACTGGAGACTCCTTCCATAAATGTTAATACAATACAATAAGTACTTTTATAGTACATAAAAATACTTTTACAATACAATAAAGATTGTAGATTATATGGTGCATCTGCCATTTATTAATATAAACCTGTGATTTGTCTTCCAGCCAGAGCTACTCAGCTGAAAGAGAAAATGAATCAGAACCTTCTGATCGGATTTGAGAATTCAACAGCGCTGTTGTATAATTCTGTTTAAAAGATAGAGATGAGAGGGGACACATACCCAAATCAGTTTATTGTAGAGCAATCATTTCCTGCAAAATTGCAGATATCAACCAACACACACTGTCAGTACAATAAAACACTCAACACAAAGCCCCACAAACTGACAGATTCACAGAAAGTTATAAAGACTCAACTTTTCAGATTGTTTTCCTCCTGTTTATTCTGGTCTCTGTCCAAACACACACATACGCACGACAGAACGCATCACACATTCAGACTCTGCATCTAAACGTCACAGAACACTCATGACTAAAATACTTCCTGTTTTGTTTTGTTTTTTCTTACAGAACTTAAACAAGTTTAACGTGAACATTGAACAGAGACTGGGGACTGGAGTGAAACAATTTTGATCTCCAAATGTCCAGCTTGTTACTGACCATTAGCCTTTCATCATGGCAGAGGAAAGGATGTTTTCAGATGTTGATGGTAGGTAATTCATTCTTTCATTTGTTCTTTCTTTCATGTTTAGTAAACACTTTTTTCTGGTCTGGGTTGTAGTGGATCCAGAGTCTATCCCAGGAACACTGGGTATGATATGGGAATACATCCTGGATGGAATGCTAGTCTATTATAGGACGCCATACACACACACACACACACACACACACACACACACACACACACACATTCGTTCACACCTAGGGGCAATTTAGAATATCCAATCAGCCTACGTGCATAGATTTTGGAGGCGGTAAGAAACCGAAGAACCCGGAAGGAAACCCATGTTGGACATCTGGAGAGCGTGCGAAACTCCACACAGACAGTATCCCGAGGTTAGGATCAAACTGGCGACCTTGGAGCTGTGAAGCGGCAATGCTACCCTCTATACAAGCGTAAAACCCTTTCATGCTGATCATGTTGATTGGAAATCTCTGGATAAATTGAATCCTACATCTTACTGAGCATAAGAAACACGGTGTGCGCTTTGTTCACACACTCGAACCATAGAATCGATTGTGAAATTATGGTCCAGAATGATCTCATTCTGAACAACAGAACTAACAAGCGGTGAGTCAGCATTTCATAGTGTGTGTGTGTGTGTGTGTGTGTGTGTGTGTGTGTGTGTGTGTGTGTGTGTGTGTGTGTGTGTGTGTGATTCAGCATCATCTACACCAAGTACACATACATGTAGGTGCTAGAATACAGTTAGGCTCTCTGACTCAAACCTCATCAAAGGTGTCTTACACTCTGACTCAGTCGTCTTTAGTGGTCTCTCACACTCTGTGTCTTCGTGAGGCCGGACTATTAAGACGATAACACGAAGTCTCTTCTTCATCTATAAACAATTAATTCCTACGGGCTTTCTTTCTATTTCTCTCATTGGACAGGAGAAAATCCATGACCCTGTCTTTAGCCAGTGTCAAGAGCCATGACAACAGTAACCATGGGAGTGGGGTCAAAGGGCCAATAGGAACACAGCAGACTATGTGTGGAGGCTGCTAACAGGCTAACAAGGGAATTACAAAATAACAGGTTATTTTTACTCATGCCTCATAAGAGCACAACACAAAGGAATAGAAATAAGAAAGAAAACAGATCAGTGCTTCACGTCGCGCCTACAGAATTAATCACCATTGGCTCTGTTCATTCGGAGCTAATGGACCGTCCGTCTTTTACAGAAAAAAATGAGCAAATCATATATCTGAATAAGCTATTTCACATAACAGATGTTTACATATAATCCACAAGACAGTTTAAATATGCATGGTCCTTAATACTGTGTGTCGTTACCTGGATGATCAACGACTGTTTTTATGTTTTGTGATAGTTCTTCATGAGTCCATTGTTTGTCCTGAGCAGTTAAACTGCCCACTGTTCTTCAGAAAAATCCTCCAGGTCCTGCACATTCTTTACTTTTCCAGCATCTTCTGTGTAAATCATATACAACTATTACAAAAGGTACAAACATTCCTTGATTCTCAAGAAGGCAACACGATACATTAAGAGCCAGGGGGATGTGAACTTTTGAACAGTAACCCTCTATTTTCTCTTAATTCTGCCAGTTCCCATCTCCTAGCTAGCTCTCACTCATCATATGACAGCGGCTAACAATAGATGATGAGATGTGAAGCCAGCCATCACATCTTTTCCAAGCTCATCACAAGACAGTTGAACACACTCGGCCCTCTTCTACATACAGTATATGAGCTGACAGACACCCATGATTGGCTAATGTCGCTATGATTGACAGGCGAGAGAAAGAGAAAGAGAGAGAGAGTTATGGCTTGGACTCCCGGCCACAGATGGCAGTTGCATCATGAATTCAAACTCAGAATTCGTGCTTTGGAGATAGGGATACTTACTACAAATTACAAATCATAATCAAAAAATGTATTTCTATTTCTATAAGAAGTGACACTGGGTGAGTATTATGGAGTTGCTTCATCATTTATATGAGAAAAATACCCACGGGATGAGCTTAGAACCAGCCCTGAAAGAGAAAAACAACCAGACACCAGTTTTTTTTCTGTTGTCTCCACTGGTTTTATAAAATTTGAGAGGTACTATCTACGTGTAACCTCAACGCCCTCAAACATGATGACACTACTAGAAGTTCACTGAGGTAAAAGGAGCAACATGAAATCAGTAAGAAGGCTGACCTACCCTATAATCTTCAAACTGCAAAATGCTTTATAAGTGCTGTGAGTTCCTAGTCTACACTGTGGAGACACTAACCTACTGCACAGCATTGTGGGATTTCAGGAATGCAACAGCTTTTCTCTAAGGAACACAACTAGAGATGCACGATACTAAATTTCTCAGCCGATACCAACAACCGATTATTCAGCGTGATATCGACCAATACCGATAACCGATACCGATAGTTCTGCCTTTTATACCTTCTTTTAAATGAATAATAATTAATTCCACAATTCTGAAGGAAATGCAAATAAAAACTTTATTCTCTCCATTTCAACAAGTTGTTTGACAGTAACTGGTCTCATAAACAGAAACACATTACTCACATTAACATTAACACATGAACTCAATTCTGAAGATTAAAATAAGATTTCTTAACTTATTGAATGCTATTAATTCATATTAACAGAATTAACTGACTGAATTGTAAAAATCCTCCTTTTAGTCTCACATTCACTCTCCACAAACAAATGCATTTCTACTTCATCATTAACATCAAACTGGTAATATATAATATACACTTTTTTATATATTAACATTAACTGGATATGAAATACACTACTCTACAAATATATTTTTCTGTGCAATATATACTTTTTTGTCAATTCATCTTCATTTAAGTCTTTCAACGGTGTACTGGAGCTTTAATTCAGCTCGAGCAGAGCGGGAAAAAAAATCCGACTCAACGCTGAAACTCCCGCTTCACTGCTGTAGCGTCCGGTGTAAAATTTGATCGGTGCAGAGATTACAGAGATTACACACTGCAGTTTTGTCGTCATTCCACACAAAAGACACCATCTTTACACACAGAACGAAATCGATGTGTTTTCCCGCCCTCTTTTGATTGACAGGATATAATCAGCCCTGATCATCGGATGTTTCCAAACTATCGGCCGATGGCTCACAGCGTGAAAAATTGCCTTTATCGGCCGATACATCAGTGCATCTCTAAACAAAACACAACGGGGCATGCTTTTGTAAGAAAATAAAGTGTTTAATGACTTTCTTATACTACAGCAATTTGTCATGGATTCCATTTTTCATTATTAATGAATGACACATCATACTTTTAACCATATATAATTATATTAAATGTTGTAGAATGTCCATGAAACTAATTAGCTCCTGTTATCACTTACATTACAGCAGGTATAAACAGTTGTTCCTAAACGTAGCCTTTTATTAACCTCCGTCTTAAAGGTTTTAAAACAGAAAACACAACCTGTCATGTTACAGACAAACCAAAAACCGCAAAGTGTGCCATACAAGTCCCTGTGAAAGAGCTGTTTATACAAACAATACCAGATTAGAACACGTGCATTAATCTAAACATGTCACTTTAGTTACATCCAGAACTACTGTCAGAGCTGCTGTTATAGAAAATAAATCTTCTTGCCAATCAGCTTCGGGAATTTAGGAGCAATGTGTTAGGATGTGTTAGGATTACAATCATTATTGTAAATGGGCAAAACACGCTAAATAGTGCATTATATTGTGAAAAAAGTGTGGTTTTAGATGTATGTGTACATAACCTGGACTGGAAATCATACTTATTCATTTGCCCTCATTTCACAGAATACTCTAGTAGCCAGTAATCTCAAGGGGTGAAATATATAACTGGATTAAAAAGATACGAATAAAATTATGTAGTGCTACTCTGGTACTTATTTGATAAAAGTGTGTCAATACTTACAAAAGGCTTCATTTAAAAAATATATGCATTAATAAACAGATGAGCTGTTGCCTAGAGAGAGAGAGAGAGAGAGAGTTCACCTTCGAAATAGTTTGTGTATAGGTCATAATAGGGTGTAATAATAGCCAGTCCAGAGCAAAACGTCCCATATGGCCTTATGTGCTTGGCATTGTACCACTACTCTAGCAGAATACACTCAACTGCACGCGCGCACACACACACACACAGACACACACACACACAAACCATATGGAAAGTACTTGTCTAAATTTACCCCTTGGCCCAAAGTCCTAACTTTGACTCAGAATACAACCCCAATTCCAAAAAAGTTGGGACAGTATGGAAAATGCTAATTAAAAAAAAGAGGAGTGATTTGTAAATGTACTTTGACTTGTATTTAAAAAAAAAAAAAAAAAAACACATAAAGACAAGGTGTTTGATGTTTTACCTAATCAGCTGCATAGTTTTTTGAAGATAAACGTTTATTTTGAAATTGATGCATGCAACACGTTCCAAAAAAATTTGGGACAGGGGCAATTTAGGACCAATAGTGATGTGACAAGTTGAAATAAGAAGGTGATGTGAAACAGGTGAGATAATCGTCTAATCATAGTATATAGGGAGCCTCCCAATAAGGCCTAGTCCTTCAAGAGCAAGGACGGGTCGAGGCTCGCCAATCTGCCAACAGATGCATGAGTGAATAATCCAATACTTTGAGAATAACGTTCCCCAAAGACAAATCGGTAGGATTTTGGGCATTTCACCTTCTACAATGCAGAATATAATTAAAAGATTCAAGGAATCCGGTCAAATCTCGGTGCGTAAAGGGCAAGGCCGAAAACCACTTCTGAATGCATGTGATCTCCGATCCCTCAGACGTCACTGTATTAAAAACCGTCATGAGTCTGTAATGGAGATCCTGACATGGGCTCGGGAATACTTTGGTAAACCTTTTGTCACTCAACACCATTCGCCGCTGCATTCACAGATATAAGTTAAGGCTTTACTATGCAAAGCAGAAGCCATTCATCAACACTGTCCAGAAGTATCGCCGACTTCTCTGGACTCGTTCTCATCTGAGATGGACAGTAGCACAGTGGAATCGTGTTTTGTGGTGTGATAAGTCGATATTTCAAATGGTTTTTGGACAAAACAGCCGTTGTGTTCTCTGGTCCAAAGAGGAAAAGGACCATCCAAGCAGTTATCAGTGTCAGGTCCAAAAGCCAGCGTCTGTCATGGTATGGGGGTGTGTCAGTGCCCATGGCATGGGTAACTTGCACATCTGTGAGGGCATCATTAATGAGAAAGATATGTACACATTTTGGAGCTGCATATGCTGCCATCCAGAGCAGGACAACACCGAATCACATTCTGCCCGGATTACAAGCGCATGGTTGCGTAAACAGAGAGTCCGGGCGCTAGCGTGGCCTGCCTGCAGTCCTGACCTGTCTCCCATTGAGAATGTGTGTTGCATTACGAAGCGCAAAATAAGGCAACGAATACCCCGTACAAGTCGCACAGTTGAAGAAATGCATAATGGATGAATGGGGTAAAATTCCACTTGCTAAACTTAACCTGAACATAATTTAATAAGTGTTATTAAAAGAAAAGGTGATGTTACACAGGGGTAAACATTCGACTGTTCCAACTTTTTAGAGTGTGTTGCAGTCATCAGATTTGAAATGAGTATATATATTTTTTTATAATTTAAAGTCACATCAAATAACGTGTAAATAATGTGTTCTTAATATACTACAGGGTGAACTGAATTTTCAAATGACTCGTCTTGTTTGTTTTTCTGCATTTTCTATACTGTACCAACTTTTTCAGAATTGGGGTTGTACACAATGCTTTACCAAACTACATCCACACACTCTCAAACAAGATCATATAATTTAGGATTTTTAAACACAACTGAAACACATCAAACATCATCACACTGACACGCCACATAAACACGTTCTGTCAGAAACCATTCCCACCATATGGCAGTTCTTCTCTGATTTTCTCTAATCATCCATCACAAACAACACACACACACACACACACACACACACACACATATATACACACATATACACACACATACACACACACAGTGTGCATGTCTGAAAGAAAAGACACGCCACTGATCATGTTGTCATGGTGACTGAAGGTGACAGACATGTGGGTAGATAGGCTCCACATCTGCTGCACCACATGATCACTCAGAGAGCATGGCATTGTGGGTACTGATTGCAAACATAGCATTACAGTCAAAATAAGAGACACTTATTTTTCATCTTTACAATTTTCACTCCTAACCCTCACAACACAACCACTCCAACACACACACACTCCTAACCCTCACAACACACACACACTCCAAACCCTCACAACATTCATCTCATGACCAGATCCCTGCAGCCCTGATCGGATAAAGTGCTTACTAAAGAGGATAAATAAAACATGGATAATGTCTTGGTGTGAAAAATTCATTCTTTGGAAAATGATTAGAAAAGTTTTCGGACCCAGAGTTTAATTTTGCTCACGAGATACTGTATAAGAATTTGAGACACTGTTTCCAGAAATGTGCTTAAGCGATCGAAAAATAACCGGTCAGCGTATTTCTCTTTTTGTTTTCACAGGTGGTTCTTCTCTCAAATGCTAAACTGCTCACATTTCTATTTGTAGTTGTGATTTATCCAGAGCACCAAGCACAATAAAAGGCAGTGGTGGAACCAGCCTGCATGGCTGTAGGCTTTACTGTCTGTTACCTTGAAAACACCAAAATGATCCTAATAGAGATAATACCAGTCACAATGATGGAGGGATGTTATAATGGAGTCGAGTATGCACTTCAACAGTCCCTCAGTGAATAATGGCTGAGTCAAGTTCTCACTACTTTATTACGGTTCTTTTCGATTGCTTACACACATTTCTGGAAAGAGTGTCTCAGTGTTCCCAATGCTCGAAGACATTTCTCAAAACTATACACACATTTTGAAATACTCATATACTGCGAGCAAAATGAAACATCGACTAGAAAACCTTGAACACTCTATAGTCAAAATGAAATATCCCCATTACCATACCACACACTTATTATATACTCGGCAAAAAAAAAAAAAAATCCCTTTTTCAGGAGATAAAAAAAGATCATTTTGTAAAATCCAAATAAGCTTTACAGATCTTCATTGGAAAGGGTTTAAACAATGTTTTTCATTATATTTACATTTATTCATTTAGCAGACACTTTTATCCAAAGCGACTTACAAACGAGAAAATACAAGCAAAGTGATAGATCAAGTGGAGAACAATACAAGTAGTGCTACCATACAAGATCTTTAATTGAGTTGTAGAAGAAGCAAAGTGCGCAGAGTAGAGGTGTGTGTGTGTGTGTGTGGGGGGGGGGGTTAGGATAATGTGGGGTTGGCGTTTTAGGGGTTAGTTACGTGTTGACGGAAGAGGTGGGTCTGAAGCTGTTTTTTGAAGATGGTGAGAGATTCTGTGGTCTGGATTGAGGTTGGAAGTTCATTCCACCACTGAGGAACACTTAGTGTGAAGGTTCTGGAAAGGGATCTTGAGCCATGCTGAGTAGTAACTACTAAGTGTCAGTCGTTAACCGATCGCAGATTGCGTGAGGGAAGGTAAACCTTCAGGAGAGAGTTGAGGTAAGAGGGTGCTGTTCCAGACAAGGTCTTGTACGTGAGCATCAAGGCCTTGAATTTGATACAGGTGGCTACAGGAAGCCAGTGGCGGGAGATGAAGAGGGGTGTGACATGGGTTCCTTGGGGCTGGTTGAAGATGAGATGTGCTGCTGCATTCTGAATCATTTGAAGGGGTTCATTGGAGCTGGCTCAGTGACCCGAGAGTAGTGGTCAGTTTTGATATGATAAGAGCCTTGACTAATAGCTGTGTAGCCTGTTCGGTGAGAAAGAGTCTGATTTTCTCGATGTTTTACAGAATGAACCTACAGGACTGTGCAGTTGTTGAAATGTGGTCAAGTGGTCATCAAAAATCACCCCAAGGTTCCTGGCTGTCCTGGTTGGTTTTCACGCTTGTAGAGCAGTCCTTAAGACATTAACAGTTTACAGGTGGTAGGCAATTAATGTTACAGTTACTTAGGACACGAATGTGACTTTTCTACTGACTCTGAAAAACACCAGAAGAAAGATGTCTAGGGTTCCTGCTCACCTGCATGAACATGCCATAGGCCTGCTGCAGGGAGGCATGAGGACTGCAGATGCGTCCAGAGAAATACACTGCAATGTCTGTAATGAAAGACGCCTAAGACAGTGCTACAGGGAGACAGGAAGGACAACTGATCGTCCTCGTAGTGGAAAATTGCATGTAACCATGTGTCCCTCCAGACGTGATGGAGAACTTGCAAATGCCTTGGTGGAAGAGTGGCGTAACATCTCACAGCAAGAACTGACAAATCTGGTGCAGTCCATGAGGATGAGATGCTCTGTAGTACTTAAAGCAGCTGGAGGACACCAGATACTGACTGTTACTGTGTTCTGTGGGTGGGAGGTGAATAATCTCTCTTCCCTGTCAACCACAACAACACTACTCAATCATCTGTGAGCTTATGTATGTGACAGAGATAGATTAGAAGATAGACAGTGCTTTCATCTGAGTGCATTACTCTGCCCTGTGATGCAGCATGAGCAGCAGGTTGTTAAAGTTGCAGCGGTTTCACGTGTCTCAGAGGAAGCACATGTTAGCCTTCATCTTCCCCAGTTGGTAGCTGTTGTGTGATA